>NW_027271138.1:30000-35000 GCF_040938485.1 Diadema antillarum
TTCAAATCCATTTTCTGTTACAAAACACCCTTCGTAAACAGGATAGGGTGTTCCAACCGAATGCGGACATGCTAGGAGTTACTGCAATCCTGAAGGTGGCAACAGATGGCTCCATCATTGACATTGTGAGTAAATATTCATATTTAATCATTGTTTCTAGAGTTCAAATAAAAAATGCAGGTATTCATTTATCATTTTGTTGAATAGCAGATGGGAGGTATGGAAAGAAACTTAAAGACGTCTGGAAGCAATACTAAATTTAACTGGAATTAAACTTTGAAATTTACATATAAAAGACTTTACTCATGGCTTAAAAGTTCCCTTGAATATGAATGCCAACGATTAGTCTTCCTTCCAGCCGCCTTCAAATTTCATGTACAAAGTCTATGGGTTTTTCGACTTCTCCGTAGGCAATGTACATAAAATTTTAAAGACGCCTGGAGCGAAGACTAATTGGAGTTACAATTTCAAAGTCCAATATGCTAGACCTGACACCGGACTTAACATTTTTCTGAAGTATGAGTCCTTCAATTCAATTAGTTCTCCTTCCAGACGCTTTCAAATATTTCTATGTACAAACATATGGTAACTTAAAAAAGGGCTGGAGTAAAGACTACTTCAAGTTACACTTTCAAACTTATATATTTCGGACTTTGCACCGAACTCAAGATTTTTCTCAAGTATGAGTGCTAAACTAAGTTTAGTCTTCCTTCCAGGCGATTTCAAATATTGTACATATAGTATATATCAAAAAAATCAAAGTCACCTGGAGCGAAGACTAATTACAATTAAACTTCGAAACTCACGTATGTTGGACCTTCCATCGGACTTAACATTTTCCCAAAGTATGAATTCTTCAATACAATTAGTTCTCCTTCCAGACGCTTCCAAATATTTCTATGTACAAACATATGGTAACTTGAAAGACGGCTGGAGCAAAGACTACTTCAAGTTAAACTTTGAAACTAATATATTTTGGACTTTGTTCACAACTTAAGCTTTTTTTCAAGTATGAGTGCTTAACAAAGTTTAATCTTCCCTCCAGGCGCTTTCAAATATTCTATATATAGTATATAGGAAAATTTTCAAAGACACCTTGAGAGAAGACTAATTGGAGTTACAATTTCAAATTCCAGTATCTTTGACCTGCCACCAGTCTTAATATATTTGTCAAGTATGAGTCCTTCAGTACAATTAGTTCTCCTTCCAGACCCTTTCACGTTTTTCTATGTACAAACACACGGTAACTTAAAAAACGGCTGGAGTAAAGACTACTTCAAGTTAAACTTTGAAACTTATACATTTTGGACTTTGTACCAAACTTAAGTTTTTTCTCAAGTATGAGTGCTTAACTAAGTTTAGTCTTCCTTCCAGGCCCTTTCAAATATTGTACATAAAGTATATATCAAAAAATTCAAAGTCACCTGGAGCGAAGACTAATTACATTTACAATTTCAAACTTTCATATTATGGACCTTCTACCAGACTTAACATTTCACCAAAGTATGAATCCTTAACTATAAATACTTTTTCTTCCAGACGCTTTTGAAATTTTTTATATACAAAACAAATGGTAACTTTAAAAACGGCTGGAGAAAAAACTACTGGGAGTTAAGATCAGAGATTTTCGAAATATCTTAGTCTTGATAAGACCTATCTACACTATTAATTTCAACTCTTAACTATATACTTCATATACTGCGGAATACCCGTAACTCTAACCCTAACCCTAACCCTAACCCTAACCCTAACCCTAACCCTAACCCTAACCCTAAACCCTAAACCCTAACCCTAACCCTAACCCTAACCCTAACCCTAACCCTAAACCCTAACCCTAACCCTAACCCTAACCCTAACCCTAACCCCCCCCCCCCTAACCCAACCCTAACCCTAACCCTAACCCTAACCCTAACCCTAACCCTAACCCTAACCCTAACCCTAACCCTAACCCTAACCCTAACCTAACCCTAACCCTAACCCTAACCCTAACCCTAACCCTAACCCTAACCCTAACCCAACCCTAACCCTAACCCTAACCCTAACCCTAACCCTAACCCTAACCCTAACCCTAACCCCCTAACCCTAACCCTAACCCTAACCCTAACCCTAACCCTAACCCTAACCCCCTAACCCTAACCCTAACCCTAACCCTAACCCTAACCCTACCTATGAACAAAATTTGGGTTCTTAACTAGCACTTTTCATCCTTGGCAAATGCCCTAACTCTAACCCTAACCCTAACCCTAACCCTAACCCTAACCCTAACCCTAACCCTAACCCTAACCCTAACCCTAACCCTAACCCTAACCCTAACCCTAACCCTAAACCCTAACCCTAACCCTAACCCTAACCCTAACCCTAACCCTAAACCCTAACCCTAACCCTAACCCTAACCCTAACCCTAACCCTAACCCTAAACCCTAACCCTAACCCTAACCCTAACCCTAACCCTAACCCTAACCCTCTAACCCTAACCCTAACCCTAACCCTAACCCTAACCCTCTAACCCTAACCCTAACCCTAACCCTAACCCTAACCCTAACCCTAACCCTAACCCTAACCCCTAACCCCTAACAGTAAAACTAACTCAACCTTAACCCTAACCGTAACCTACTTTCCTGCCTTAACATTTGGCGCTACATTCAAATTAAATCACAAGTCGTAGCTGTCTGGCTACAGTAGCCAATACATGCACCTATGGAAATTTTACAGCCAGACACAGCACATGTACGGAAATTCCCCAGCCACAGTCAAGCAGTTTCCCGCTTTAACAGTTGGCGCTACATTGAAATTAAATCACAATTCTTAGTTTGTGCTGCTTACAGCCAATACATACACGTACGGAAATTCCCCAGCCAGACTCAGCACATGTATGGTAGCCACAGTCAGCCAGTTTCCCGCTTTAACAGTTGGCGCGAAATTCAAATATTAACAGTTGGAGCTACATTCAAATTAAATCGCAATTCTTAGTTGTACTGCTTACATAGCCAATACATACATGTATGGAAATTCCCCAGCCAGACTCAGCACATATGGTAGCCACAGTCAGCCAGTTTCCCGCCTTAACAGTTGGCGCGAAATTCAAATATTAACAGTTGGAGCTACATTCAAATTAAATCGCAATTCTTAGTTGTACTGCTTACATAGCCAATACATACATGTATGGAAATTCCCCAGCCAGACTCAGCACATATGGTAGCCACAGTCAGCCAGTTTCCCGCCTTAACAGTTGGCGCGAAATTCAAATATTAACAGTTGGCGCTATAGCCAGACTCAGCACAAGTATGGCAATTCCCAGCCACAATCAGCCAGTCTAACCCTAAGTCTCGTCCTAATTGGAAGTAGTATAATTGGAATTCAAATTGTATTTCAGAGTATTTCAAACCACCATAGCGGGTATTTACATCAACAGGGATATCGATAGTGCCATCCTGATTGGAAATCACAATGTTATGCGTGCCCAGTTTAAGCAGAAGTATTTTTGTGGGACAGCGATCATCATCAGGGTCTCCGAAGAAGGTGTAATTTCGAGCATTGCCTCCTTATCCAGGCAGGAAACGACGAGGGTCTGAACGCAATATGTCCTCACTAACTACCCTTTGGCTGCCTTCAATGGGCGAATCCAAAAGTTCCTGGTCGAGAAGCCATGCACGGGTAATGTATAAAGATTTTTTTTCAAATGAAATTACGTTAATTAATTTATTAAATGAATTAGGTCAAAATATCACAAAGTATAACAAAGCGTGACAAAGTATGATGAAGTAAAGCGATAAACTGACCAGCTTGTACTGATTCAATAGGAATATTTTGATGATTACAATTTGTTTCTAATCCCACTTATTCAAATCCATTTTCTGTTACAAAACACCCTTCGTAAACAGGATAGGGTGTTCCAACCGAATGCGGACATGCTAGGAGTTACTGCAATCCTGAAGGTGGCAACAGATGGCTCCATCATTGACATTGTGAGTAAATATTCATATTTAATCATTGTTTCTAGAGTTCAAATAAAAAATGCAGGTATTCATTTATCATTTTGTTGAATAGCAGATGGGAGGTATGGAAAGAAACTTAAAGACGTCTGGAAGCAATACTAAATTTAACTGGAATTAAACTTTGAAATTTACATATAAAAGACTTTACTCATGGCTTAAAAGTTCCCTTGAATATGAATGCCAACGATTAGTCTTCCTTCCAGCCGCCTTCAAATTTCATGTACAAAGTCTATGGGTTTTTCGACTTCTCCGTAGGCAATGTACATAAAATTTTAAAGACGCCTGGAGCGAAGACTAATTGGAGTTACAATTTCAAAGTCCAATATGCTAGACCTGACACCGGACTTAACATTTTTCTGAAGTATGAGTCCTTCAATTCAATTAGTTCTCCTTCCAGACGCTTTCAAATATTTCTATGTACAAACATATGGTAACTTAAAAAAGGGCTGGAGTAAAGACTACTTCAAGTTACACTTTCAAACTTATATATTTCGGACTTTGCACCGAACTCAAGATTTTTCTCAAGTATGAGTGCTAAACTAAGTTTAGTCTTCCTTCCAGGCGATTTCAAATATTGTACATATAGTATATATCAAAAAAATCAAAGTCACCTGGAGCGAAGACTAATTACAATTAAACTTCGAAACTCACGTATGTTGGACCTTCCATCGGACTTAACATTTTCCCAAAGTATGAATTCTTCAATACAATTAGTTCTCCTTCCAGACGCTTCCAAATATTTCTATGTACAAACATATGGTAACTTGAAAGACGGCTGGAGCAAAGACTACTTCAAGTTAAACTTTGAAACTAATATATTTTGGACTTTGTTCACAACTTAAGCTTTTTTTCAAGTATGAGTGCTTAACAAAGTTTAATCTTCCCTCCAGGCGCTTTCAAATATTCTATATATAGTATATAGGAAAATTTTCAAAGACACCTTGAGAGAAGACTAATTGGAGTTACAATTTCAAATTCCAGTATCTTTGACCTGCCACCAGTCTT
>NW_027271138.1:55000-137035 GCF_040938485.1 Diadema antillarum
GCCATCCTGATTGGAGATCACAGTGTTATTATTGCGTGTCCAGTTTAAGCAGAAGTATTTTTATGGGGCAGCGATCACCACCAGGGCCTCCACCAAAGGCGTAACAGACGATTTCGAGCATGGCCTCCTTATAACCAGGCAGGAAACGTTGGGGGTCTGAAAGCATAATTATGTCCTCAATAACTACCCTTTGGCTGACTTCAATGGGCGAATCCGAAAGTTCCTGGCTGAGAAGCCGTGCAAGGGTAATGTATGATATTGTACTTTCTTCAAATGAAATGCAATATTTGGGGTGAACATCAATACAATTAATATTAATATAAAGGTAGAAATTACATTCTTCTTGCCACAAGAGGACGTAATTGCACTTATACATGTGCATACTAACATTATTAGGTGATCCGAGTATCCTCTCGGATCACCTGTTTTTGTACGGATTCTTTCTTCTTCTTCTTTTTAGGTGATCCGAGTATCCTCTCGGATCACCTTCTGTATCTGTACTGATTCTTTGTTCTTCTTTTTCTTCTTCTTCTTTATTTCTCCTCAAAAGTTGTGCAGAGGTTAGCTCAGAAAGTGCATTGCCTCTCAATGTCAGACTTATACCATATATGTATCATGTCGCAAAGACGACAGCGCAAGTAAAATCATAGTGATCAGTCGACCGTGACGTCACTATGACGTCATTATATGAAAACACATTTTCATGCATATCTCATTAATGGAATGGAATATTTCAATGAAATTTACGTCACATATATTTCAAGTCAAGCGCATTCTACTCATATTCTCAAAATTCATTTTTATCTCAAAACGCGCGCGTACGCGCGCGTTGAAATATTTGTATGCTCAAATCCAGCTCAAATTTTTTTTGCACACGTTTCAGACCATTTGGAGCATTTTTTGAAAAATTGAAAAAATTGGACGGACGCGTACGCGCGCGCACATATACGCACGCACAGCTAATATGAAATAGAAATTTTCAATTTTTTCACACGGATCGGATGTCCGAAATTTCAAGGAATATTTCTACCAAGTTTCAAGTCGATCCGATTCAATATGACGTCATACGGGCCCGTCAAATTCAAAATTCCGCGCGTGCGTCAATGGGGATACACAGTGCAACTATGCCAAAAAAACCGCCAATTTTAAATCGGATTTTACTCGTCAGGATGGACGGTGACCCCCCATTTTCTTTACATATTCTGAAAGGTGATGAGTTGTACATGTCATTTCATGGGCTGGCTATGCTGATAAAATGATTAAAAGATATCAAATTTCTTAATAAAGTAAAAAAAGTAGATTTTCAAAATGACGTCATCAAATTTCAAGTTTACTCGAGCGTATCTCACTAATCCTTTGCCAATTTTCACCCAAATTTCAATATGTTGTAGCTTATGAAATGTTCTTTCATAAATGTAATTAAACAATTTTGATTTGATGACGACATCACCTCGAAAAAATGGATTGAAGGTAACCTTGTCAAATTTGACCAGTTTACGTGTAATCTCTATGGGAGTGCAATTTTTATGGAAATGAAAATTGACATGACTATCTTTATCGAGCACTAGCTCACTTATGCTTCGGTGAATTTCTCTAAGATTTTAATATGTTGTAGCTGAGATGTAGGGCTATCGTAAGTGTGCCCTTCGTTTTTTCATACGTTGTCGGGATCACGTGAAAAAACTTGGTTGAAATTAAAATTTATCTTCGATGTATTGAAATATTTCTTTCTTTTTGCAACTTTCTTTGCAATAACTCAAGAAAAACAGCCCCTATCACCTTCATATTTTGCACATGTTTAGTTCATGTCACGAAAATTATTTCATAAAATTACAACTACTTGATCAGACGCCATCTTGGGTATGTAAATTAGGGTCAAAGGTCATAGATGTTTCATCCTGTATCTTGGTGAATACATGTCCTATCTTTCCCATATTTTGCACACGTAAAGACCATGTTACAGGGATCATTTCATAAAATAACCACTTTTTGCTCAGATGCCATCTTGTCTGTGCAAAGTGGGGTCAAAGGTCATATGTACTTCTTTTTCTATCTTTGCTATGACGTGTTATCTCTATGGGAGGGAATTTTTTAGATGTGAAAATTGACATGACTCTCTTTATCGAGCACTATCTTACTTATGCTTCGGTGAATTTCTCTCAGATTTTAATATGTTGTAGCTAAGACTTTGCAGTATCAGGACTCGAATCATTGATTAAAAAAAAGATCGGATCACCTTAATTTGTCAGTGATGACAAATTACAATCTCTAGTTCTTCTTATTTCTCCCCAAAAGTTGTGCATCGATTAGCTCAGAAAGTCCTCTTCCTATCAATTTCAAACTTATACAATATATGTATCGTCTCCCAAAGACGGCAATCGAACTAAAATCAAAGTGATCAGTCGACCGTGACGTCACTATGACGTCATTATATGAAAACACATTCTCAATCATATCTCATTAATGGAATGGAATTTTTCAATGAAATTTACGTCACGTATATTTCAAGTCAAGCGCATTCTACTCATATTCTCAAAATTCATCTATATCTTAAAACGTGCGCGTACGCGCGCGTTGAAATATTTGTATGCTCAAATCGAGCTCAAATTTTTTTTGCACACGTTTCAGACCATTTAGAGCATTTTTTGAAAAATTGAAAAAATTTTACGGACGCGTACGCGCGCGCGCATATACGCACGCACAGCTCATATGCAATAGAAATTTCCCGTTTTTTTACACTTATCGCCTGCCTGAAATGTCAGGGAATATGTCTACCAAGTTTCAAGTCAATCCGACTGAATATGACGTCATACGGGCCCGTCAAAGTTGAAATTCCGCGCGCGCGTCAATGGCGATATACAGTGCAACAATGGCAAAAAACTGCCAATTTTAAATCCGATTTTACTCGTCAAGATGGACGATGACCCCCCATTTTCTTTACATATTCTGAAAGCTGATGAGTTTTACATATTATTTCATGGGTTGGCGATGCTGGAAAAATGATTAAAAGATATCAAATTTCTTAATAAAATAAAAAGAGTAAATTTTCAAAATGACGTCATCAAATTACAAGTTCACTCGAGCGTATCTCACTTATCCTTTGCCAATTTTTACCCAGATTTCAGTGTGTTGTAGCTTACTAAATGCTCTTTCATTAATATAATTACAACATTTTGATTAGATGACGGCATCACCTCATAATATTGGATTGAATGTAATCTTGTCAAATTTGACCAGTTTACGTGTTATCTTAATGGGAGTGCAGTTTTTCTGGATGTGAAAATTGACATGACTATCTTTTTCGAGCACTAGCTCACCTATGCTTCGGTGAATTTCTCTAAGATTTTAATATGTTGTAGCTGAGACTTTGGGCTATCGTAAATGTGCCCTTCATTTTTTCATACGGTATCTGGATCACGTCCAAAACTTGGTTGAAATCAAAGCCTATGTTCGATGTATTTTCATATTTCTTTCTTTTTCCAACTTTCTTTGCAATAACTCAAGAAAAACATACTCTATCACTACCATATTTTGCACATGTTTAGTTCATGTCACGTACATTATTTCATAAAATAACAACTACTTCATCAGATGCCATCTTCGGTATGTAAATTAGGGTCAAAGGTCATAAATGTTTCATCCTGTATCTTGGTGAATACATGTTCTATCTTCCCCATATTTTGCACACGTAAAGACCGTGTTACAAGGATCATTTCACACAATAACCACTTTTTGCTCAGATGCCATCTTGTCTGTGCAGATCGGGGTCAAAGGTCATATGCACTTCTTTCTCTATCTTCGTTATGACGTGTTATCTCTATGGGAGGGAATTTTTCTAGATGTGAAAATTGACATGATTGTCTTTATCGAGCACTAGCTCACCTATCCTTCGGTGAATTTCTCCCAGATTTCAATATGTTGTAGCTGAGACTTTGCGCTATCGTACGTGTTCCCTTTGTTTTTCATATGGTGTCGGGATCACGTCCAAAAACGTGGTTGAAATTAAAGATTATCTTCGATGTATTTTCATATTTCTTTCTTTTTCCGATTTTCTTTGTAATAACTCAAGAAAAATAGCCCCTATCAACCCCATATTTTGCACATGTTTAGTTGATGTTACGTACATTATTTCATAAAATAACCACTACTTGATCAGACACCATCTTGGGTATGTAAACTAGGGTCAAAGGTCATAAATGTTTCATCCTGTATCTTGGTGAATACATGTCTTATCTTTCCCATATTTTGCACACGCAAAGACCATGTTACAAGAATCATTTCACAAAATAACCACTTTTTGCTCAGATGCCATCTTGGGGGTGCAAAGTGGGGTCAAAGGTCAAATATACTTCATTCTGCATCTTTGATAGTGTATACGGAATTCGGTACCCAAGATGGCAGGTCTGACTCCCTTTTCAAAATGAGAATCCAAACATCACACGACCAATGTCCCTAATCTCAGGTGAAAACTCGAATCATTGATTTAAAAAAAATCGGATCACCTAATTTGTCAGTCTTGACAAATTCCGGGTCTAGTTCTTTAAATTTGTTTTCCAACATTTTCTTTTTTTAAAAATCAAAGGAAAAAACTTAGAAAATAATGTGTGAAAAACCTATGGGAAAAACAATTCTGATCATTCTTTACACGTTTTTTACAAGTATTTGTTTCCTATTTGTAGTCAATAAAGCCGAGGGCCTTGGTCTCGACAACGTTTAGGCAACACACTGCACCACGGCAGAAGAGGTGGGAGAAGTGATAAAGGAAACCAACCACAACCAGATCATGGTAAGCGACGAATTTTGTAGAGCGTTTGGCGAATGGATAGAAGTGAGCTCTTGAAATGTTGCAACTAAATTGTTATCCCATCCCTAACTACCCTTTAGCGTCAGTAAAATAGCATCAGACAAAAGTAAATATCATTGCTAAAATGAAACAAAATATCACAAAGTATAACAAAGTGTGACGAAGTATGATTGATTGCATATGATTTTTATTTAATCATCGTTTTTTAATCAAGTCGTGATCAAAGTAAATCAAAACTTTTGCCGGGAATAGCACATATCTCGTGATTGTTTGCATATGACTTATATTTCATTATTGTTTCTAAATGAAGTTCTGATCAAAATCACAGCTATTGAAAGAGCGTTTTGTTGAATAGCATATATTATGTCCTGATTATTCGCATATGATTTATATGTAATTGTTGTTTTCTTAATGAAGTTTCAATCAAGGTCAATTTCAGCTATTCATCAAGCATTTTCATGAATAGCATATTTGTCGTAATTGTTTGCATATGATTTATATTTCAATATTGTTTTTTAACAAATTCTCATCAAAGTAAATCAAAACATTCGCCTGGAATAGCACATATCTTGTGATTGTTTCATATAATTCATATCTAATCATTGTTTCTAAAGTTAAAAAAAAAACCCGCAGGTATTCATAGATCATTTTGTTGAATAGCAGATATTGTAATTATAAGGATGTGATTTATATTCAATCATTGTTTTTAATAAATCTATAATCACAGGAAATCTGACCTATTCATATGTTTTTTTTTAAATTCATATAAAAAAAAAATCCTGGGAGCTAAGGTCAAAAATTTTAGGGGTATACTTACTTTACCAAGGGATATCCACACAGGAAGTTAACTCAAAGATTTGGATCATGGCAAACTCCCATAACTCTAACCCTAACCCTAACCCTAATCCTTCCAGTGTTGTCTGATGTATAGTCTTTGAACTATTAAGAATCAAAAGTGAGAAATTTTTTTTGCAACACCTAGTATTAACAACTTCATTTGAGCTGTAATGACAGCACGGTATTCCTACCGCCCTCAAAAGTGATGCCTCAAAGTATTACTGGTTATACGCTTTGCTAACTACTTCATTCGAGCTGTAATGACAGCTGGATATTCGTCGGGGCCTCTAGTGTGACGACCTCAAAGTATTAACGGTGATACATTTTACTAACATCTTCATTCGAGCTATCCTACGGCCTTTTGTCTCATGACCTCACAATATAACCGGTGATACTTACTACTGACGACTTCATTCGAACTGTGATGGCAGCTGGATATTCCTAGGGGCCTCTATTGTGATGACCCTAAAGTATTATCGGTGATGCATTTTTCTGACTATTTCATTCAAGCTGTAATGACAGCTGGATATTCTAATGGTCTCTAGTGTGATGACCTCAAAGTGTTAATTACTGCTGATACATTTTACTAACTACTTCATTCGAGCGGTAATGACGGCTGGATATTCCTGTGGGCCTCTCATAGTGTTATGACCTCAAAGTATTACCGGTCATAAATCTTACCAACTATTTCATTCAAGCTATAATAACAGCTGGAATTTCTTACTGGCCTCTAGTGTGATGACCTCAAAGTATTACCAGAAATATATTTTACTGACTACTACATTTAAGCTGTAATGGCAGCTGGATATTCTTACGAGCCTCTGCATATATCATGGGCGTAAATCCCGGGGGGATGGGGGATATATCCCCCCCCCCCTGAAATGGAGGAGGGGGGGGGATGGCCTGTACAATCATCCCCCCCCCCCCCTGAATTTTGCGGGGGAAAAATGGAGGAAGCAGAAATGTGATTGTTTCAATTTTGGCATATTGCATGACGTTTGTACGCCGGCCTTCAGACAGGTAACAGAGCTAAACAGTATTCTATCTTGTAGGAAAATGTATACATAATTTTCTCAAGCGCTCGCTCGCTTCGCTCGCTCGCGAAGAATTAAGTAACATCGACATACACTGTAAGGTATGGCTCAGACGTTGACAACGTCAAATAGTGTAGGCCTACATGTAAACATGCTATGACGCGAGTAACTGGGGACCTTCTGCAAAATATGTACGAAAACAAACAAACAAACAATAACAAAAAACTATATCGCCATAATTGAACCCCCTCCATTTCCTGAATCATCCCTGAGAAACGACAGTGACTGATGACTCAGTCAGGATACATCTATGGGCATACCGGCCAGGGAAGATCAGGGGCGTCGAATCTATTTGGGGGGGGGGGGGGGCAAAGGGGCATTTGCCCCGCCCCTACGGAAGTGTTTAGGCAGACAAATCATTTATTACCCAAGCAATTCCCGAGATGAGGACAAATCTCGAACTTTCTTAATGGAAAATTGTCCAAATATCGCCAGAACTATGCACCAGATCGTTGTATTGCAATCATAAACCTGCAAAAGCTCCACTATACAAGATCCCTTTCGATAAACTTTGTACACTTTTGACATTGACGTATATTTCCCTTATCAAAGAGTGTGCAGTAGATCTTTCACTTAACAAAAGCACCCTCATATGCAGAGGCATCGATGGGGGGGGGGGGGGTGGATCCCCCATGAAAGTGGGACAAACAAAAGCGAAAAATATAGCTACAAACGGGAGTTTTTGGAGTGTAATGTCAAAATTTTAAAGCTCGCTCGCTCCGCTCGCTCGCATTATTTTAACCGCTATGCCATTCTCCTGACGTTGCCAGTGACTGACAGCAGTTGTCCCCGGTGCGCCCCCCTTAATTTCCAAAGCGAAAAATGTAGCTACAAACGGCAGTTTTGGGACTGTAAAATGTCAAAATTTTGAAGCTCGCTCGTCATTATTCCATTCTCCTGATGTTGCTGCAAGTAATTGCCAACAGTTTTCGCACGGTGCGCCTACCTTAATTTCCAAAGCGAAAAATATAGCTACAAACGGCAGTTTTGGGACTGTAAAATGTCAAAATTTTGAAGTTCGCTCGCTTCGCTCGCTCGAATTTAATTAATGCCATTCTCCTGATGTTGCTGCAAGTAATTGCCAGCAGTTTTCGCCCGGTGCGCCCCCTTAATTTTCAAAGCGAAAATATACAGCCATAAACGACAATTTTCAAGCTCACTCGCTTCGCTCCCTCGCATTTAATCGTAATGCCATTCTCCTGATGTTGCTGCCAGTTATTGCCGGCAGTTGACCCCGGTGCGCCCCCCTTAACTTCCAAAGCTAAGTTTTTGGACTGTAAAATGTCAAAATTTTGAAGCTTGCTCGCTTCGCTCGCTCGCATTTACCATTATTCCATTCTCCTGATGTTGCTGCCAGTAATTGCCAGCAGTTTTCGCCCGGTGCGCCCCCCTTAATTTCCAAAGCTAAAAATATAGCTACAAACGGCAGTTTTTGGACTGTAAAAAGTCAAAATTTTGAAGCTCGTTCGCTTCGCTCGCTCGCATTTTATCATTATGCCATTCTCCTGATGTTGCTGCCAGTAATTGCCAGCAGTTTTCGCCCGATGCGCCCCCCTTAATTTCCAAAGCAAAAAATACAGCCACAAACGACAGTTTTTGGGACTGTAAAATGTCAAAATTTTCAAGCTCACTCGCTTCGCTCGCTCGCATTTAATCATTATTCCATTCTCCTGATGTTGCTGCCAGTAATTGCTAGCAGTTTTCGCCCGGTGCGCCCCCCTTAATTTCCAAAGCTAAAAATTTAGCTACAAACGGCAGTTTTGGGACTGTAAAATGTCAAAATTTTCAAGCTCACTCGCTTCGCTCGCTCGCATTTAATCATTATTCCATTCTCCTGATGTTGCTGCCAGTAATTGCCAGCAGTTTTCGCCCGGTGCGCCCCTTAATTTCCATAGCGAAAAAATACATCCACAAACGACAGTTTTTGGGACTTTAAAATGTCAAAATTTTCAAGCTCACTCGCTTCGCTCCCTCGCATTTAATCATTATTCCATTCTCCTGATGTTGCTGCCAGTAATTTCCGGCAGTTGCGCCCGGTGCGCCCCTCTTAATTTTCAGAGCGAAAAAATACAGCCACAAACGGCAGTCTTTGGACTGTAAAATGTCAAAATTTCCAAGCTCGCTCGCTCTGCTCGCTAGCATTTTACCGCTATGCCATTCTCTTAATGTTGCTGCCAGTGATTGACAGCAGTTGCGCCCGGTGCGGCCCCCCCCCCTTAATTTCCAAAGCGAAAAAGTATAGCTACAAACGGCAGTTTTTAGATTGTAAGATGTTAAAATTTTCAAGCTCGCTCGCTCCGCTCGCTCGCATTTAATCGCTGTGCCATTCTCCTGATGTTGCTGCCAGTAATTGCCAGCAGTTTTCGCCCGATGCCCCCCCCTTAATTTCCAAAGCGAAAAATATAGTTACAAACGGCAGTTTTTGGACTGCAAAATGTCAAAATATTCAATGCAAAAAAGATTTCACCGTGGGAGTGGGATACCCCCTACCATACCCTCTCCCCCTCCCCCCGCTTGCTTCGCTCCCTCACATATCCGCTCCTCCTAAGATCAAATTCTGTCTACGCCGGTGATAGGCCCCATTATTTAGTAGGCCTTCACAGTGATGTCGCACAGGCGGAGCAAGAGCTGAAATACCACGATTTAGTCATTCAATAATATATTGTGAATATTTCATTTTCTTGTTTTTTTAAAGAAAAGAAAACAAAATTTCACTAAAAGTGTGCACCAGATCGCTGAATTTCAGATCTGAAAATGCAAAATCTTCCTCGTGTGAGAGTGGGATCCCCCCCCCCCCCATACACACCCTCCCCCCGTTCGGTCGTTCCGCTCCCTTTCACAGATATTTCAAAAACAAAAACAAAAGTTTTCATACTTTTAAGGTCTGATTTTCCGCCGAAATTCATCTGAGAAGGAAAAAAAAGCAAGTCTTCATATTTTTGCTACCACTTTCCTCCCACTCTATATTTCATGCAAAAGAGTGGGACATCTGGTCCCTGTAAAGTGTGTGTGTGGGGGGGGGGGGGGGCACCAAGCTTCTCTCTTCCCCCCCCCCCCCCCCCAAGGCTGCGCCGGTCCGGTTATGGGCTTGTAATCGTGGTGATGGTGACCATCCCCCCCCCCCCCCCCCCCCCCACTCCTCAGTACGGATTTACGCCGTTGGCATAGTTTGATAACCTCAAAGTATTACCAGTGATTGCCATACGGGCTGTAAAGATTACCTCAAAGTGTTACGGGTGTGCTTTTTGAGCTGTAATGACAGCTGGATATTCCTCTGGGCCTCTGGTGTGATGACCTAAAAGTAATATTGGTGATACATTGTCCTAACTATATACTTCACTCGAGCTTCAAAGTGTTAATGGTGATACATTGTACTAAGTACTGCATTTGAGCTCAAATGACAGTTGGATATCCCTAGGGGTCTATAGTGTGATGATCTCAAAGTATTACTGGTGATACATTTCGCTCACTACTTCATTCAAGCTGTAATGACAGCTGGATATTTGTCCTGGCCTCTGGTGTGACGACGTGAAAGTATTACAGGTAATACATATTACTGTCGACCTCATTCGAACTGTAATGGCTGGATAATTACAGGCCTTCAGTGTGATGACCTCAAAGTATTTCTACGGGCCTCTTATGTGATGCCCTCAAAGTATTGCCGGTGATATGTTTTACTGACGACTTTATTCGAGCTATAATTGATGAAGGATATTCCCACCGCACCGGGCGCGCGCCCTCTCTTTATTTTTCTTTAAAACAAAAGAAAAAATGAAAAATGGGGGCGGGCGTGCGCCATTGCTCCCCCTTTAAGTTTGTAAAAGCGCCCCGCCCCCATCCCCACTTTACGGAATTCCTGGATTCGCCCCAAATGCAGTAACTTCTCGTGAAAGCTTATTCCTCATTAAGTAGTTGCGTGTATGTAATCGACTGATGACGGGACTACCTGTGTCAGGTATGCTTTCAGGCGAGATGTACCGGTCAATCCGGGGTAGTGGTTCACACAGCTGACAGTTCATCATTGATCCTCCAGGACTTATGTTGTTTAATCATGATTTTATTCAAGTTCGAGAAAGTGTGAGAATAACATGTATACAAAAGAACCAGGTCCATCGTTTCATTCAAAACGAATTGCAGGTTTAAACATGTACATGGGGGAACAAAACAACAATATTAGAATTTACATTATTGCAACCCATATCACACATAAAATATGAAATATTACCGGTGATCAATCAATAAGGAATCAATACATATACTATTTCTGCGTTACAATAACAACAGTGGTGTAATTATCTTCCACAGTATCAATTCAATAATCCACACTAAAATATAATAAAATGAAATCATACGAACACACACACACACACACACATATATATATATATATATATATATATGATATATATATCATATATATGTATATATATATATATATATATATATATATATATATATATATGTATATATATATATATATATATATATATATATATATGAATATGAATAAAAAAAACTTATTATCATCATCACCATCATCTCATCAAATCTTCACCAACGTAAATCTTTATTTGGCTCTGTGCCCCATACCCCCCCCCCCCCCCACCACATATTATTATCAAATCCCATCTTATCTATAACTATATAATAAATCATTTTCAACCTAAAACCAAATATTATAAACAAGCATTTCTACATTTTTTTCTTCAATTACCCATTCACCCATAATATTACAGTGTATAATACTAATCTCATCTCAACTTTCCAAACATATCATTTAACCTCAGATTCCTTTCCTCTCCCAACAGAAACAAAACACGAAAACCTATATGCGAAATCCAAACCAGCCGCAGCGGCAGAATAAACTTTCACCCGCTATCCCCATTTCATACCTGCGGCTAGTACCTCCTCCTCCCCCCCCCCCCCCCCCCCCGGAAAAAAAAAATCTTCTGCCAATACCAAATAATTATAAACCATAAACACCTGCGCCTGTATATTATATAAACAATAAATATCTATATCAATTATAACATCCCTCAAACAATATTCTGTAATCATATCACATATACATAACACATAAATTGACAGATAAAATAATTACAAACAGACTTACAGACCGGCAAACATATTAGTGTACTTCCACTTCGGCTTCATAGTGGGTGTGAATATTGCATAACTATTAAGTCCTATGGGTCTAGGTGCCGTATACCTCCCCCTAAGCTCTCTCTTTCCTGGCATAAAATATTGAAAAAAAAAGAGAGTATGGCGAGTTTAGAGAGTGTCTGGAAAAATTCGTTGAGACGAATCTTTGAACCTGTTCTTCTCAGAATTCGATTTAAACGGCTTTTGTTCCCCCGGTCTATTAGGCCCCGTGCCCCGACTTCTATCGCATGGAATAACACTGAGTAGCCCTTATCCTGGATATCCCTCACAATTGAATTGTATTTTTCTACTTTTCTTTGATGTGCCTCCTCGAGGTTCATTTCAAAGGGAACAGTTAGTTCAACAATCGTGACATATCGTTCTTCCCTTAAGATAACTTAATCAGGGCGCAAACGTGTAGTAAGAATATGGGAAGGTATGGTGCCCCCGGCGATTGAGTGCCCTTCTATATCAGTGTAAATCGTCCCTTGGACAGATTTTCAAGGAATGTTTTATACATATAACTTAGCAGATTGTTATGACGCCACTCGTATCTATCTAGAAAAACTGGGCAGTTTGAAAGTATATGATGCAAAGTGCCTGTGGTGCCCGGGCAGAAGACACATTTGTCACAGAGTCGTTTACCCCAGGTGTGCAAATTTGTATCGGAGGGCAGAGAATCTATACACGCATTGATGATGAAACTGAGAACTCTTTTGGAGAGGTTATACATGATCGATTTTCATGTTAGATTCTCATTTTCCAGTAACAGTAATGATGTGAATTTCCCCTGCACTAAGAGTGGCGCTACTCGATCAGTCCAGTATTTCACTGTATCCTCCTCTATTACCTGCTTAACCAATTTCTTTACTGCGTTCCATGAACTTGTCTGCACATTAACTAAGTTTTTCCACTTCACCATGAGTTACGTTACAATGCACAACAGTGAACCGCTTGCGTGCCCAATTTCAATCTCTTTCAATGGCGGAGTCAATCGCTTGGTTAACGACACTATCAGCTTTGACTCTCGATCTGGTGAAAGCTAGAGATTGAGACAGACTGTAGATGTCAGATATGCTGGGGATATTGACACCATGGGGTAAGTGAACAATGACGATGTTAGCACCACGAGCGGGGATACCTAACCATTTTTTCAGATATTGGTCGGTCATTACATCGAGTTTATCTAGGTGGGTCTTTTGCAGTGTATGAACTGTAAGCAAAAAACGGATAGAATTTAGCAGGTAACGTGAATAGATGACAACTTTAAACTCCGGACGGACAGATGTTTCTTCAATTCTTTGCATCTTGACCATTATTTCATTGTGAACGAACTCGCATACTTCGGCTGGTTTGCCACTAAAACAAATATGCAAACCGAGAAATTTATGAAACTTTTCTTTGATTGAACGAATACGTTCAGTGCCGATTGAATACTCAATCTCTGTCGGGACACCACCGCAGATAGAAAGACTGCAGCATTTGGAAGGTTTTAGTTTGAGTCCCATTGACGCTGTGTATGAGTGCAACTGGTCAATTATTTTTTGATGTTGTACTTTGTTGTTCGTGATCAAATTGAAATCGTCTGCGTACGAAGTTGTTATGATTCTGGTGCCATTCAGATCATACCCCAGTCTACCCTTCATCTGTCCGAGATATTCGATAAGGGGGTTGAAACATAACAGAAAAATCATAAGTGAGAGGGGGTCTCCCTGAAACACACCTTTTTTAAACGGGAGAGGTTGAGACAACCATTTGTTACCTTTTACACTACCTTGCAATCTACCGTACAAATTGTCGATATACACTGAAAGATTGGTTGATACATGAAAACGATGCAAGGAATGGGATATCAACTCGTGGCTAACACTCCCAAAAGCATCCACTGTGCGTTTCTTGGCTTTGCTGTGCGCAGTTATTTCATGTAAGACTTGATTATGCTCGACACAACCATTAACTCCATTGATGAAAGCCTTCTGCACATTCGGGAAAAATGAAACAATTTGTAGTCAGATAGCATGCTAGACGGTTTGCGAGTATTTGGTGAAAAAATTTGCTTACACAAGAAGTTAACGAAATCATTCTGAAATTTTCCGGCACATTTGTGTCCCCGGCCTTATGTATCAGCGTTACTTGGTACAGGACCAGCTCTCATGGGGGTCATTTGTTTCAAAAAGAAGTTGAGAAAATGAAGTGGCCAAAAAATGGTGAACACAAGGAGTATTTCTAAGCAAGTCGTACATAAGGCCATCTGGCCCGGGAGAGGAAGAAGCCTTCTTGGTTTGTAATACCAATTTCACTTGTTTGGGTGTAACCGGGGTTAAATCAAATTCATAATATAATTCATCTACGTTTATGTATGGGAACCACTGGAGCTGATCAAAATCAATGTGCTCAGCTCGGGAGTATCTTTGTCGATAATACTCATCTGCCGTTTCTTTCGAGAAGGAAATACTGGAAGTAGCTTTATTAAAGTCTCCGTTACATACTTGTTTTGAGAAGTTCCAGAAGTCTTTTCTGTAGAGATTTTGCTGGTAGGCTGCCGTTTTTCCAGCTTTCCTTTCGTCAGATCGCTTTTTTCAGAAAAGATACTGCTTTAACTGCAGACCGAAAGTTTTTTTCTGTCCTCCTTAGTGCTTTCCTTGCTAAATGCTTTTCGACGGAGAATGTTTTTCTTTTTTCGCGCGTCAGCTAGAGTTTTTGGTTCATGTTCGACGTAAGCTCGTGAGTTGTTTTCTTGGACGAAGTCGGGTTGCGAAGCGAAGTAGCCGAAGACAGTATGGCTGAAAGATCGGCGGCCTCCTTGGGGGTCAAGATGTGGTGATTTAGGTCACGATGAATAGGTGCTATGAGTTCTTTCAGCTCATTATTCCTTTGCTGCCATTCATTCCTCGCATACTGTGGGATGGCTAAGTGAGTAAAAGCCTCAGTCTGAGCTATGTGGATGATTAGCAGCAGGACGACGGAATGCATTATACCTTTGCGGCCCATTATGCACTTGCGAAGCTTGATCACGTGGTCAGCTAAGTGGAGCCACTAAAACCTTTGATATGGTAGCAGCTGGAAAGGTAGGGGGCTGACAGCGATAGGCTAGTGGGGTGGGTCAGCGGGTCGTCACCTTGAGCACCCGTTATGGTCGTTGTAATTTCCGAGTAAGAAAATACGGAATGTTCTGCCGATATTATCTTAAATATCAACCGATAACATATCAAGTTCAACGACGGGTTAAAATGTTGAGACACTCACCATAACAGTGATAACAATAACGATGTCGGCGGGCGCGGTCAAATCCGGAATTTTGGGCAAAATTTTGCAGCGGTGAAAAACCTTTCCGAGATTGCCGTTGCGCCCTCTATAATCAGGACCATTATCATGCATCGGTTCGGCTAATTAATCACTTGGACACAGCAGAACCAGGTAATACCTCATTTTCATTGTCATTACCTGAAGTTTTCATTGAGGTATGCTTTATTTAGACTGTTGAAATTATTCTGACATTTGACATTTCCTTATGTTTAGTACTACAGTCAGGTCTTGTGGATTGTTCGTTTATCTGAATATTTGTTGCATTATTTTGGAGGTCCGTTCGCCGAAGATAAATTATAGAATTCGTTTTTGTTTTTTTAAGAAAATTAAATAAGGTTCATTAGTCCGGAAGTGAAATGAGGTTCTTCTACACTAAACTAAGCTTTGGATTAAACTGTGTCCATACTGGACACTCTAGACATCATGATAGCGATGTTCATTGCTTTTTATGCTTCTTGTTAACAAGAAAGTGAGTGGAATTCACGATTTCTCGCTCATTACAAATCAAAATTTAAAGACTTAAGTACGTATAGATTTAGAGAATACCATTAAACTCTGCACCATACCATTCTCTTTCATTTCATATCATGTGACGTCATTGCCACGCTCTTCGTACCTTTCAGTTTCACACAGAAATTCGACTGTTTGCGACGTGACTTCGACTTCTTGCCAGTTGACTGCATATTTTGGATTTCATTGAATAAAACATTGAGAATGTAACAGATCAACGTAATATCTCACTGGTTACTCATTTGTCTTGATGAGTACAATTTATTGAAGAAGCCTTTATTTCCACAATTTTACGATAGAATTTTCAAACAAACTAAGCGTGTTGTACATGAAATAAGCATCTATCGGGGAAAAAAAGTGTCATCGACTTTGTGTAAGCAACGTAAAATCCAAAGAAACAAAGGGAACATTGAACTTTGTCTAACTTGTAACAATTGAAAGAAAATAAGGGAAAGGATACATGGGAGTATTTTACACATCATATCAAAAAAGCGTGACTGCATTAAGTTTGATCATAATTATGCTACACCCATGTAAAGTGTCGTTCGCAGAATGATGGAATTTATTATTGATATTTTTATAAATCTTTAACCTTTAAAATTCAACTTTACAAAAAATAATTCTTCAGTTTGATCATATAGTTATAAGCGATAAATAATTCTCACAATCTTTTTTGATAAACACAATTTATCAATGAAATATTGGTGGGTATTACCCTAAGCAAGTATACCGTAGTTCAAATATGGAAATATGAGACTATGATGTAAAGTAAGTAAAATGTGAGTGGGAGAGAAATACTTTAACTTACTAAGACAATGTAATACCAATATTCCGAGATATATTCCGAGACGTTGCCAGGCAGCTTTTCAAGTGAATTACTAAAAACAAAAACCTAGTCTTTTGCAAATTAACTCTTTATGTGCCTCGTTCGCACGCCTGACGGCATGCCAAGTTCGCATATTCTGCTCAAACGCACAGTCCCGCCAAAACCGATTGATAAATCCCTAAGAATATTCTATGAAAGCGTTTCTCGCAGTACCATTTCTGTCACAAAATTTGCTTTTTATGTGGTGATTGACATCGAGCATTTGTTGAGCAGTGGACACTACTGGATTTGCTAATAATTTACAACAAACCAAAGCTTGGCATTTTCTCTACAATTTTTGCTCATTACATGCTCAGGGTAACAAAAATCTATTAAAGGGATGGTACAGTTTGGGTGGAGATGAGAATTAGGCTTTTCACTTTTTGTGAGATACCAAGAAAACACTTATGATATAGTACAGAACATACCATTTTAAGAGGAATTCAAAGTTTATTTGACAAAAAATGGGTTTGGAATGACTGAAACATCCAAAAACAAAGTAAAACAAAGTGATCTTAATAAAGTGTGGGTCCCACACTTTATTAGAATCGCTCTTTTTTTATATCTCAGCCATTTCAAAACCATTTTTTCATCAAATAAACGTTGAATTCCTCATAGAATTACATGCTCTTTCATATTTTATAAGAGGTTTCTCATTATCTCACCCAAAAAAATGTTAGAAACCTGAAATTAGGTCTCAACCATAACTGTACGATCCCTTTAAAGTTACACAGATTTAGATAAGATGTTTTCCGAAGAATGCCTACGTTGTTGTCTCAATAATGTGGCACACATGAGTTTTACACCATGGCACATAAAGAGCTAAGTGATAATTTGTTTGCCCGTATCCATTGTGTAACGTGTTTCAGCTCTTTATGATAACAACGGTTAAGTTGGACTAATTAGTGTAAGATGAAGAGAAAGATGAATCGGGAGGCTACGTCATATTTTGTCATGAATTATATGACAGAAACTCTTTGATACCTGACAAGAACGCAATTGTTTTTTCCCATCGAGATTCCCCGAGTGACTGTGAAGAAGTTGCCAAGTGAGCCTAATTTTTTTTTGTTTACTTTTGTGTTGTTTGGAACTATATGCTTTTCTTTGTATGAATATAATCACAGACGCAGACATTAGTAAGGTGACTTCGGAAGCGTCAGCAAATCGAGACATCTGTTGTACATTGAACACAAAAATAATGTGTAGTGAGTGCATGGAACAATGACTCTTTTTGCTTCTTTATTTTTGTAATTTAATCTCACTTTATGTCGCTATTTTCGACTAACAGGTCACCTTATACGAGTGAGTTGGAGTCTTGACAAAAACACTCCTCCTAAGTGATGTGCAGTACTCGTGCCTTTTACTTTCGCACTTCGAAGTAAATTACACGTACAGCAACAAGTTAGGGGTACCCAGTGTATCTTTGACCTTGTCCCTCGTAGCTGTATTGGCTAAGATGGTCCTCACTTCGAGCGGGGTTAAATCCGGGGTTTTAGCCAGGTACAAAGCCGCAGCTCCTGTGAAACAAGAAAAAACAACAATTAAATCCTATATGTTTCTGTCTGCCCGAAATGTGTCCACATGACAGAATATGGTGCAGGATGCGGATAGTAAGACGACTCGATAGGGACCGCGAAATGGCTATTTATAATCATAGCGGGTTGGGATTGCTGTCATACTGCTCGTAAGTCAGGACAAAATGAAACCCTCGAGCGTGTGGTTATTGCAAAAAAAGGCTAACGTAGGGCCCCAGGTTTTCAGCTATAGAGGGTTAATTTGGCATACTAATTAGCTATGAAAAGTTAAACAGGCACAATGTGGGATTGACATGCCCTAATCCTAATACTATCCTAACCTTGTTCCTAATGTCATACCACCTATACCTATCAATTACTGCATCTTATTCCTAGCTGATTGTCATGAATATGCATTTGTGTGAAGTGGGTGTGGCCTGTTCGGCCAACGTTGGATCAGAAGATGGATCGAGACTGGGGACGATGGCGCTCGAGGCGAGGGGAGGAATAAAGCATTACAAGTCAGGGGGCTGTTTCATAAAGCTGTTCGTAGAGTTACGAACGACTTACGAGCGACTGGTGATCAGTTCTGATGTGTTATACTTATCAGAATTTCCATAACTCAACACAAGAACTGAACACCAGTCGCTCGTAAGTCGTTCGTAACTTTACGAACAGCTTTATGAAACACCCCCCCCCCCCCGTATGGTAACGATGATTTTGTTCGTAGTCGGAGAAAATACGTGTGAAATGCTGTTGTGCCGCCAATATTTTCCTCCTTTCCGTGATAATGTATCATATTCTTTTGTATAACGACAAAAGTTTTGTAATGCGTGAAGACGTGGTTAATAAAATTTGGTCAAACATACCTTCATTAAGCCTATTTAGATACGACAATAACTCTTCATAAATGATATACACTCTTGTATAATACAAATAATTGTGAATAACTCAATAACGTAAGTACAATTTTTTAACAGAGTTAAAACGTTTGAACCCAGCCTAAATACTTTTTATTTTCAAATTTAGATTTTCTCATTTGAATATTCATAAATATGCATACATTTTCTTGATATATGCCCTTATTTGTTTTATGTGGGGCCCAATATGTACCAACATGATTTAACTGGTATCAAATTTTCCAGTTTGATTAATGATGTAGGTCTATGGGTTTAAGTACATGTACCGACCAACTGTTTACACACACACACACACACACACCCGCACACACGCTCACACACATTTAAGTGCAGGACTATACGAAAACCTATCATGCTCCCTGCTTGCTCATCTGTGCCCATGCGAAACCCAAGGGGCAAGCCCATAGGAAGCCCATGTCAGTTTTCTCATGTCTGCCTTTGGCCAGCACACAAGGGCCCCTTGAACACTGAAGGATGACCCGCAAATAGCCCTTGCCCATCTCCAACCCGGCTTGCCCACATTTTACACATGTTTACCCATGTGGACCCCACATGGGATTGTTCGTTGGGAAACCACCATTCAAAAATAATGAAGAATTGGAGGTAACCGTGACATGTACTTTCTCCATACTCGCGTCTTTTTTTCTCTCTCTCTCTCTTTCTCTCTCTCTCCCTATCCTTTTTTTTCTTTCTCATTGTCATTTCCTAGAGCTGCACGCTTAGTAATAAAATGGCATGCAAATAATGAACATCCCACCACCAAAGGTTAGAACCGCAATATTTTACCATTCCTTTTTTAGTCTAAATCATACAGTTCCCATAAAATTTAATTGTGTGACATATCATACATAATTAGTAATGGTAAAGAGTAAAGAGTAAAAGACTACGAAAATGCGTCTATAATCAGTCACATACAGCATATTTTGCAACATTTCCAGTCAAACTATTCAAGACAGCAACGCTGGAAAATGTAATTCTGTAAAAAGTGCTACTTATTAGTCATGCGCTATGATAAGCATAAAATGTTAATTTCTGTTCAATCAAAAATTTGTAATTTTGGTCGATTGGTTCAATCAAAACAGTTGGTAAAAGAATATAAGTTTCTGCATTAAAATCAAGTAACGTCGAAGTATCATAAACCTACATCATTTCATTTGATTAAAGAAATCTTCGGCTGAATGAACATTTCTGTAAAAATAAAGTAAGTTAAAAATATCTAAAGCGTTAACTTTCATCAAAGTTATACATTCATTATATTTCCTTTAAATCTCAAGTTTCTCATGTTACTCAAGTTTACAAATAAAAATGAAGTGTTTTTGCTGGGTAAATGAAAAAACACATCAGAATTGCTGTAATTTAGTTAAACTTAGCAAATCTGTATTTTCCTGTAGAAATACAGATATCTTTTACAGTATGTGTGCATGTGTGTGTGTGTGTGTGTGTGTGTTTGTTTGTAAAGGGGAACACATCCTTACCCTTGTTGCCCGTAGTCCTATTGGTTAGTCCTAATTTTAGTTGAGTTAGACTTGATTTTGTTTGGAGCATAGCTATATGTCACGTCAAATCCTCATTAAATATAATTATCTCCAAACAAGGCAGCATGAACTTTTAGAATATGAAACACCAATTCATTCTCTGCTCAAGTACTGATTTACAAGTCTGACGGCCGTCTTTATCGTCACCGAATAAGATCAGACAAAGAGCCTTAATATGTTAGCTTAACAACTGTCATTATGAAGGTCTCAAACAAAGATACGTGGAATTGCCAACAATCGTGGATGAGTTTCAACAAAATGAGGTAGAATAGTATTACACATTCCCAAGCGCTCAGTACTCGCCGGTGTCTGGTGGAATATCATGATAAATGATACACATACACACCTGCCACGTGGGGCGTGGACATACTGGTACCACTCTTTACTGTGTATTCAGAGTCATAGCCGATACCAGCACTTGTTATGTAAAGACCAGGAGCGAAGATGTTCACACATCCGCCGAAGTTTGAGAAGTACGCTCGCGAGTCGTCGCTTCCCGTAGCGCCCACAGTGATAGCCTGAAAGCACATTTCAGAAGAGCGAAATCGCAATAATTCAAACATTCATTGAAACCCGATAAAGAACTCGTAATAGTAAGGATAGTGTATGCGCACATAGCATTGACGTAGAGTCACGACTATGAATATTGCAATACTTGTTTTTGTTTGCTTTTCTCCTCTTTTTTTTTTTGCCATATTCTCATTTTCGTTTGTGTTCATTTCAGGCTTCTAATCTTATTCACGTGCAAACAGTACTAATCCTTAAAATGTCTCTAAATACAAAACATTGGATTTCTCTCAGCTCCATCCCAAATGAAAAATCGCTTCTTCGAACACGTTTTACAAACAAACACGTTTTACAAAGGAGGGACGCGATGTATACCCTGGTTTGTCTTTGATGTATACCCTGGGTTCTCTTTGTTGTAGTTGCTTGGGTTTGGTGTTCCTGTTGTATTGAGTTATTTTCTCTTTTACATGATTTTGACTTGACTAAGTAATGTCCAAAAGAAAAATAGTAGCCAGCTAACGTTTTCCAGTATTTGCCGTAAAAGTAGTTACTTGTTTTGCTTTGTATTTTCCACAGTTTGAACCTCTTTCTATTTTCAAAGGAAAATTTCCAGAGGAAAATTCTCTGCTTTGTTGGGATCACTCTTAGTTTTTGAATTTTACTCAGGCATGGGGCTTATTGCAATCATTTTGTTGATTTATTTGTGTGATCGCACAATGTGTATTGACAGTATATGTAAGTACGCACGTCTTGGGCCCTGGCAGGTACGCGGTAGCAGGCATCGTAGTCGTTGTTGCCAGCAGAAACGGTCAGTGTGACTCCAGATTGGACCAAAGCCTCTACGGCCTCGTCCACCGCTGAAAATGTGGCCACCCCGCTGAGTGACATAGAGGCAACGGCAGGCCGTTTGCCGTTCGTAGCAACCCAGTCCATTCCTAAAAAAAAGGAAAGTGGCAAGAATACTTGAGAGGAAATGTGTGTTTCTAAAATAATCCTTTGCGTGCCAGTGAGTCAAAAGTAATGTGCACAAATTTTAACGAATTCGAAAAGATAATACGTGATACACAGAGGATTAAAGCGAACACATCGTATATATTGCGATGATATGGGGTCAATAAACGAAATGACTTCGTCTGCTTAAATAATTCAAAATGGGTGCACGTGACGAGCTTGACACCCACAAGTCATACAGCCCTTGAGTCACAGGCCTCGAGGTAGACACAAAGTGAACCTGCCATTGAGCTCGACATCAAGTAAAATAGGCCTGTGAACTATACGGTCCACCATCTCGACACTATAGGCAAATAAGACCAATGAGCTCGACACTAGGCAAACATAGCAAGTCCCAGAGTCCGACACTAGGCAAAAACGGCCAATGTAACCGACATTTGATTACGTCAGATGCATCAGAGTCAGTCTCATGGGCCTATTTTGCCTAGTCTTGATGGACTCGTGGGCCTTATTTGCCTAATGTCGAGCTGGTGGGCCTATTAAATCGCCTATTGTTGAGTTCGTGGTCTGTAATACTCGTGGACTGTATGACTCGTAGGTGTCGAGCTAGTGGGATGACGTCCAACCCCCTCCCCCAGACTGAAGTGTGAATAAAAATTAGAGTAAAACGTAAATCGTTCTATCCGGACAATTCGAAGCTGGATTCTTTTCGTGGATTGAAGTATTCTACTTGTAATTCAGATAGACATTTAAATTCTGTTACCTCTTTGTATTAGGATTGTCAGTCGTACTTAGACGCTATTTTCATTGTCTCAAATAATTCATTTCAGTGCTTTATCATTCTCCCCAAAGTCAACATTTCTCTTCTTTACATTCTTTTATACATGCATGCTTTATTTATTTACATCCCAATGATATCAATTTTAGCAGGGTGATATATTCAACAAAGGTTGGTCGGATACGTAATGATAATTATGATGCAAGACACAAATAGCAAATCATGTATTAATGAATATGGTCGAGTGTGACGCAAGAAAAACATGCTACTCATTCGTGAAATACATAGTATAAGAAGAGAATATGCAAGTAAGGAAAATCAAAATCAGAATTTATACGCTTGTCTGATCATGAATTTATTCAATGTTAAAGTATAAAGAGAATTATAAAAGACGATTACAGAACGTAAAAGAACAAAATGAAAATGAAGGGAGAGATGAAAAACAAAGGAAATCAGCCAGCCTGATGCTAGGTCCTGGCATCAATCTTCAAATATTTACAATATAAAGGATAAAGTTTCTTCCAAAATTGTTTTAAAATGTGCAGATAATTTTCTTCATTTAATTTGCAGTTGAATACACTGGTTTGGGAAGTATGACACCATTCTCAACTATAGTATCATATTTCTTCTTCATGTTTCGAAGGTACATGTCATGAAGTGATGCATTAAGAATCTTACGATATAATTCCAAAACACGATGACATCTAAAGTATGCGACAGAATTAAGTTACTTTGAGGCAACGGTTCTAAAAACATTAATACTTAGGAGAGGTTTATGTATTATACTGAGTTTTGAACTCAAGCTTGTATTTTTGTATGAAAGTATTATTTTCGTATTGTTCTTATGTATGGTAAATTTATGAATCACGTCCCTAGTATAATTAAAAGGTCTATATGCGCATACCCTGTGAAAATAAAACGAAATGAATGAAGAAATAAACATTCATGCAGTTCCTTTTTCAATCTCTTTATTCTTTCCGTTTGCGTTTCAAATTATTTCCTGTATTTACGCTTCTTTGTTTGGAACTCATCATATCCTATGTGTAATGATATCATATCTTACGTATAATGATTGTGATAATGATACGCTGTTGACAAAGTGCATTACAGATAAAGTGTAATGTCATTTACTGTATTAGAAAATAGTCGAATTTTCATACTGTTTCCTTGAAATTATTTTTAAAAAAAATGTTTCCCCGTATAACATGGCATCCCTTGCTTTCAATGTATTTAGGCATGTGTTGGTGTTGTTGGTTTTCTATTTCCAATCATAGGATGGATTTTTTTTGTGTCCTAAATTTTGATTTTTTTCTTTTTTCCCCTGCCTTTCATATCATCCCTGTTATACTAATATTCAAAGGCTTCATTTCATTTGGGTATACCAAACAGATAATTGTTATAATGAAAGCGTTCTATGTTAAATTCTAAAATCATATTTCAAAAGTTTTGAACCAAAATTGTGGTAAAAAAAAATCAAACGCAGTAACGAACCATCAATAATGCCAGACCATGAGCCGGAGCCTGTACATCCGAGAACTTTAACGCCATAAACCTTGGCTCGCGGCGCCACGCCGTACTGTGCCCCAGCGGCTGTTCCAGCACAGTGTGTTCCATGACCGTTACAGTCGGTGCCATTCCCCTGAACCCACGACGCAGGTATGAGTATACAAATGTAGAGTATGATTAAGAAAGTTAATTGGATCATTCATCTACTTATAATTTTCTCCACTATAGGTCAAACAAACAAAAAACATATACTTGACAATACCGATGAACAGTGTTTTGAAATATACTGTCATCTTGCTCTTCGGTACAGCTACAGGAAAACGTAATGTATGCGATTTACTATGTGAGTGAAAATTGAGTGAACATTATTACGTCATCTAATCTTGAGAAGGACATTTCTGCTTAAGTTATTCCATGCGGTCAATATTTTTTCAAACGTAACAAAAGATTTGTACATCATTTTCAATGATGTCATGCTCAATAACAGCGTATATAGCTTGTAATACTATTCATTTTTATAATCACAGTAGACGTGGTAGATAGCAGCTTATCAGAGTAGGCTGATGTTGAAATTGGAGGCTCGTAATGTAGACTATCTAATCAGATTATTTGACCGACATGAGAAATAGACAGACATTGCAGCTGATTAGATTAATCTACAATTAACACAGGAAAAAACAACCACTCGAAATCCCTGAAGTCAACATAAGTGACAGATTAAACTATACTGCTGCGTGTCGTAACGATGTGAGCAATACCACCTGTCATATCATGGCTTTTGTAATTTGCACTCGAAAAATTTCATAAAACACTCAACCTTCAGTCACGATCACTACCCCACTTAAATTACCTTACTTCTGATAAGATTTCCAAGCCACAATCATACTTGAGTCAAGGATGTTCGAGAGTACCAAAATGAGGTATTTATACCATTTCGCTGCCTGTTGCGTCATAGGCAAAGGTGGCCCTATCCTCAAACTCCTGATGGGTAGTCCTCAGTCCCGTGTCTAGGATGTATACATGGGCTCCATCCCCGTCACCTACTGTAAATAGCATGATTATCCATTTTTTATGTGTAGAATATGACAGAGGCACATTTTCCATGTCGTGATAAAATCTTAGATCGGTATAAAGAAACAGAACTTTCATCTATATAGACGGAAACAGGCAGACAGGCATACGTAAGGAGAAAAAACAACTTAGTGGGTATAACTGGAAAAAATACGAACCCACAGATTCCTGTACTATACAATAGTGCATAGCAGTGTATTTTGATAGAATGCAATCCCTCAAAATAAAACGGTACGCTTCATTCATGCTTCCTGGTAGAAAAGTAGTCAGGTAAATGACGTTTATCTTGCTCATTTATCGATAAAAACAAAACCAAAGAGACGAGTTACCACTAGGCTGGAAAGTGTCATCTAAAGGCAAATCACGCTGGTCGATTCGATCCAAGCCCCAGGTTACATCATCTGCATATGCCATGCCATCTTCCTCCACGTAACGCACAGCGTCATGTGACCGGATCTGAAGTATAAGAGGTGGAAGAGAGAGAGGTGGGTAAAGACTGAACTGAGACATGGGTGCAAACTAAAGAAAATAAAACAAAAAAATTAAATGTGTACATGTATAGCAGCGTTCTGATTTGACATTCAATGCATTTGCAATAAAGAGCACTTTACTATATACGTGTAACACTGACTGATACATTCTCCGAAACATGTTGTGCTGAAATAAAATGATAAACTTGAACCAACATTACGGCTGAAATTTTGGACTAATAATAAATCTGTTTAATTTATGATAATGCATGGGTGATGCATCTTATGGGGAATAGTTCTGTTCCCTGTGTCTGTATGTTGTATAACTTCTTACAAGTGCACAAAGGAAGATAAATATATAAGTCGAGATGTTTATAATGCAAGTGATTGACAAATTGACCTTCATCGACGTAATTGAACAGTAAATATGCAATACCCTCTGTTATAAGGGATAGGAACCATCAACTGGCTATCAGATGGGAGCTCGGCAGTCTAGTGGATATGACACCTGTCTAATAGGAATGAGGAGATCTTGAGTTCGAGTTCCATTAGAGTATGTATGCCCATCATTTTCATCATGGCTATACCTCAGACACATAATAGTCAAGTAGATGGTCTCATAGATCATTTACATGACCTGGAAAAGTTGTAAGTACGAGGTTTTTTGTTGATTTGTATTCTACAATGGTATTAAGATAAACTTAACTTGGCTGCTACCTTAGCAACCTTGAGAAACCTTTTTAGCAGCCTTATCAGCACAATCATATACTTAGCAAATGTTATACAATATGTAATAAATTGCTAGTTTTAAACCAGGAGGCCAAAAACAGATACTACAAGTTTTCAAGGGTTTTTCTATGATGAGAAATCCATCAGTATCAACACTTTCTATTTTTAAATGATGAAAGGTTTCTTAAACATGCAAATTACCATAATGAGTGAATTTGCATAAGTACAATTGTCTAGAACATGGTATGATACTATGTATATGCCGTGGAAAAGCTTATGGTAGAAGGTTTTTTCTGTTGATTCGTGTTTTAGACGAGTATTGAAGTAAATTAAACTTCGTTGCCATCTTGGGAAATTAACTTTATTAGTCTTACAAGCATATTCAGCTAATTACCATAATAATATGTAATGATTTGCTAATTACAACCAGGAAGTTATGAGGAATCAATTTAAAGCAACAATTGTCATTTTGAAATTATAAGTTGGTGTCTCAAATATCATAATTAGCATAATAGGCCCATTTGCATATTTACAATTATCTGGTTGATGGTAAAATATACCATGTACTGATACATTACGTGGAAAAATTTTTAGTGAAAGTTTTTTGTTGTGGTGGTGGTGGTGGTTATTGTTCTTGATTCGTGCTGTAGATGGGTATAGAAGTAACTCAAGGTTGATTGCCTCCTTGGCAACCTTGGACCATTATTTTTAACCACGTAATTAGCATAATTAACTTATAAGCATAATTTGTGTTGTGTTGCTATATCAAATCAAGAAAGTCTGAAAACATGGAGAATTCAACTTTTCAAGGTATACGATGAAGAGGAATCCATTTGTGATAACATGCATCGCAGTTTCTGAATTGATGCAAGTGTCTTACATAATTATCATAAGTATAAAGCAGAATGAGCTAATTTGCATATGTACAATAGTCATATGGATTGTACAATAAACAACAGAAAGGCTGTTTAGTGAAATGGTTTTGTTGCTGTTGTTGGAGCTGATGATATGTGCCCTAGATGAGTATTGAAGTAAATTAAGCTTTGCAACCTGGGGCAACTACTAGTATATCTCTACTAACCTAATTAGCATATTTTATAATTAGAATAATATGTAACATGTTGGAAATTTCACTTCAGGAAGCCTGAACGGAGGAATGATATGACTTTCCGAGGTTTTCAATGACGAGAAATAAATTCATAGAACCAATTTCAATTTGTTTATGATGCAAGTATCTGAAATGCATGCATTATAAGCATAATTAGCTATAATTTGCATATGTGCAATAGTCCACTAGATGGTAGCATATATGGCAAGCGCATGATCTGGAAAGTTGTTAGGTACACTTTTTGTTTGTTTATTTGTTTGTTTGTTTGTTTGTTTGTTTGTTTGTTTGTTTTTGCTGCTTCGAGTTTTAGAAAATTCAAGCTTTGAGAATGAATTTAAATTTCAACAATATAAAAAAAGCTCCCTCTCTCTCTCTCTGTCTTTTCCTGCTCCTAGATATTACAGTTTCAAATAATTTGAAGAATTCTAGAATTTGATTGCTGGGTCCAGGTTCAGGTCAGGGGAGGGGGATATCTCCCTTCCCCCCCCCCCCTTTTTTTATGAAAATTAAGAATTAGCTCATTATGCTATATCACTTGTTTGTTTGTTTGTTTTTGCTGCTTCGAGTTTTAGAAAATTCAAGCTTTGAGAATGAATTTAAATTTCAACAATATAAAAAAAGCTCCCTCTCTCTCTCTCTCTCTCTCTGCCTTTTCCTGCTCCTAGATATTACAGTTTCAAATAATTTGAATTAAACAGTGATGTTACAATTCTAGAATTTGATTGCTTGGTCCAGGTTCAGGTCAGGGGAGGGGGATATCTCCCTCCCCCCCTTTTTTTTTTAGATGAAAATTAAGAATTAGCTCATTATGCTATATCACTTGCATGTTTAAGAAACTTAAATCATTAAAAGTTCAAAATGGAAACTGTCGTTATAAATAGATTCCTCTTCATAGAAATCGCTCTCGTCATAATTTGCTAAATATGCTAATTAGACTGCTGAAGATAATTACCTTGGTTGCCACCTTGGCAGCAAAGCTTAAATTTACTTCAAGACCATCTACAACACCATTTAACTAAAATCCTTCCACTAAACAATCTCTCCATATCATATACATAGTATATGATACTGTCAAATACTAGACAATGTAGTTCATTATGTTAATTTGCATTTTTAAGACACTAACATCATGTCAAAATGGTGAATTTTGCTATGAAGGGATTCTTCATCGTAGAAAACCCTTGAAGAGTTGTATTATCCATGTTTTCTGGCGTCCTGGTTGAAAACGAGCAATCTATTACAAATTGCACATATGCTAATACATGATAATGCTAATACATTTTAGGATAATAGCAAAAAGAAAAAGTTTACTTCAATATTCTTCGAGAATACGAAAAGAAAAAAAAAAGCACTTGCACACTTAACAACTTCTTCGTTTCTAAAAAATTAAAAATAAATATATGTCTACCCGACTATAACGAATAATCGGCGTCAATGAAGGCCTTTTGGTCCAGGAGCAATAAAATCAATCATTTATTTGCAGTAATACTGTATGTAATAGCAAAGTGCTATATGAGAGGAACACGAGAGAGATTCTACTCACAATGTCCAGAGCTCTGCTATCGCCTAGGGTAACAGAAAATCCATTAAGAACTGTCAGGAATTTATGCGTGATGTCAAAGACGACTCCGGCCTCAGACGAGATCGATGACATCGACGAAGTCACTTCCGAGAGATCGACGTCACTCTGTACAGCATAAAATGGATTCCAGTGATGATTTTTACAGTTTTACACACGTTGAATTTCGTCTTTATTACTTCAGATCATACTGTAAGCAGAAATATACAAGTAGAAGTATTCAAGTGCGACATAAGTATAGTATTAGAGTGAACATAGAACATGTACTAGCAAGACGTCCAGGCATGGCAATGCGGTCTAGAGTAGGCCTAGAATTCAAGTAACAACCCCCAAACAAAGAATGGTTTGTCTATGGTGTTGAGAATGTCAAACCCACACTTTAAGACGGGGAGCATCATAAGCACTTCAATAAGGGGAAGATAATGCTGCCTCTAACGTGACTTTAAGATAGATTTCAAGTTTTTTTTTTATTAATTGAGGAACGAAATGTAGAAATAACCAATATTTACATCGCTACAATAACATCAAAGTCAACGATGACTTGCCTTTAGGACAACGATGTAACTTCCTGGAACTTTTCCTGGGGAACGGTAGAGTGGCGCCCAAGCCGATAGACTCGGCGTAGCCAGCAATAACATGATCACCATTCCAGCACACCACATGACGATACAATGTCTTTCTTTTTATTACCACAGTATTTCAAAACTCAAAATGCTGCTGTTCCACAGATGTGTCGGCGTGTTTGTATCCTGTACAATGACGACTGCGAAAATGTGCAAATCTTGTTCAGTTAAAACGATATCAACGTCCTTTGCGCTCGTTTATATCGCGTAAACGATAACTTCACTGTGCGTGGTCGGGTGCTTGTGTAAATATGTCAACAAATGTGAATAATTATGTGTGTGTAAGTTTGTGTGTATAACAACCTCCGTGCATCTGTGTGTAACATATTTGCTTATCGTCTTGTGTGTGGCAAAATTACTTATCTAACAATGTGTCTCTTTCACACGGTCATTTCTATTCCAAGAAGAGGAGGGGTGCGGTTGGTGACCTTTTAACATCACTGCCGTTTATTGGAGGTAGAGTTTCATGACGGTCAAGGACAGCTGCAAATTGTTTTCTACAGATATTGCAATGGAACGGACGAAGAACTATCAACTAGATACTGATTTCATTACACGACGAAGGGTTAACTGTGTGAATGCTATACCTTTCTGATTTTCGAAATTTTTAGTGATTTTGTTTCATAGCCACTGATTAGATTAGCAATGTCGTCTTCGATGCTGAATATACCATTTAGAAGATGTACTTCTCTGAAAAAAAATACCAGCCAGGTGTGCTTTGCAGTAAAACATGCACCGTATAAAGGACATTTGGGAGAATCAGGGCAAACACCAAGAAGCCGCACTACCCCTAGCTATTATTGAATTTTTTCAGGGGGTTGATGCTAATCCTATGTCAGAGTTGTTCTGGAAAATTTGAATACCACCCCTAATTAAAAATATTTCGGGAAAAATCCTGTAAGACCCCCTATTTCAACGTTGTTGGGGTTTTTTTCGGAGCCCCTAAGATATAGGCCTATACCCCTTTTCCGGAAAATCATGAACGCAAATTCGGTACAGAATCTTTATCCCTATATTCACCTTCAAACTATAAATTAAAACAGTTATTACAGGTTTTCTCGGTCAATTTCATACTTTTGTCACTCAAATTCATTAACGTGCATTCAAATTCACACAGCGCACGCACGCGAAAATATTTGGGCATTCAAATTCAGAATCCGAGCCATCAATTATGGGCGTTCTATTTCGTTTTCGTGAAATCAAATTCACGATTGGGCATTCAATTTGAAAATGCGAGCACCGACTTTCCTACTCGTGCATGATTCAGATTCATGCGATAGTCATGTGATAGTCCCAATGAGCTTGTTTAGAGCGTTCAAAATCATTTTTAGGCGATCAAGTTCCTACTTCGTGCAATCAATTTAACAAGGAAAATGGAGTAGACTTTTTAAGAAAGGAAAAAGGGCCAACGCAACCAATGAAGGCTTGCATATAGTGTAATTATGATTGTTTTAAGGTTCTACATTGTTCTCTGTTCATGTACTCTTTGTTTTTCATCTCAGTAAATTTCAAATTGTAATGTCCAATCAGCAGTGCATCCAAACAACACAACGGCATTTTAATATTTCTTGATGATACTGCATGCTGACAATGCCCAAACACCAACCACATAATGACAATTCATTAATCTAAAGACAAACTGACGCACAATGATATCACAAAGTCCCGCAGAAGTAAATCATTAAGACAGCAATACACAACAAACAAGACGTATAAAATGTTCATGTATCAGTTTCAATATAGTCGAAACTGTTTTTTTTTTCCTCGAAGGTGTCCACCAACCCTCTGTGTTATGCTCGTCTGTAGGCCTACACAGTGCCTAATGTTTGTTTGTTTGTTTGTTTGTTTCATTTCCCATCAAAGAAGATGGCTGGATAACCCATATTCAGCTGCAATAGCTGGTCTTACATATGGGGTCCAGTTGGATGTTCTGCTCTTTGCGATGAATAAATGAAGTGGGATCTTTTACGTGCATGAGTTGTGACTCTCTCACATAATTTATGGGACCTTCATTTTATGTCCAATCTGAGGGACATGTGCCTGTATATTCCTTTTTGCTCAGCGCGAGTTGAAAATTGTCAATGAACAGGTGGACCTCTACTGCAAAATAAATAATCATCATAAATCCCAATATATTCAAAGCCAAATAAGAAAAACATGCATACACGGCCCCAAACTAACTAAATTCAGGACTTCTTTTAAATTGAATGCAGTTATTTGGAACATGGTTGCCTATTCACGGATTTGAATGACCGACAAGATTCCGTCGCCAGCTTGACATGAATTTGAATGCTCATTGATGACATGCGTGCTCCTCTCTTCAATTTGAATGCTCCTATAGTGAATTTGAGTGTTCCGATAGTGAATTTGAATGTTCCGATAGTGAATTTGAATGCTCCGACAGTGAATTTGAATGCTCGGATAGTGAATTTGAATGACCGGATTTTGAATTTGATTGCTGATTCAATGCTGCGAGCTTGGAATGCGTGAAATCAAATGCTCGGAATAGGAACTTGAATGACAGAAGTATGAAATTGACTTGGAAAACTTATACTTAATAGTAAATACACACTACCTGGTTTTTAGCAACTTTCTTTTAATATTCCCAGTCTCCTTGCATTCATTCTCAGCACTAAGTTATTTAATGAATGGTTGGCTTTTAGATTGTAGTTCTCAAATGTTCACCGTAACTAACCCCCTGGCCATTTATTAGCTTCTGAGGGTGTGGCAGTTTATCCTTGCCTTCCATGTGAGTACTGAGTGATCCTGCATTAAATTGCTGTGTCACTACTACGTTATGATTTGTAAAGTCTTCGTATAATACATCTTTTAGAATTAATATCAATCTGTTTTATATGCACTGATTTCTGAGTAACAACATAACATTATAGCATTCTTTTTTCAAGCATGACGAAATCTGTACAGTCTGATCGAAGCAATATATATGTGATCTATTAGTAATGTTCATTCTTTATTGATATTTTGTACTGGAATAATTTTAGTCCGCCAAGATGAATATATCCATTCTCCGCATATAATTCCACTACTAATTTTGGGGCCTAGTCTTACAGGCGTTGTAGCTTTTATATAGGCCCCATTAGTATTTCGGTTATTTCCTTGTGACACCCTATATCACGGACCAATAACATTTGTGTTAAGTATATTCTGGTGGGTTTTTTTTTAAATAAAAATACATAGTTGTATATATTTAGTATTTTTGCTTCGTATTACCGTCAAATATTTTGTAATTTCATTTAGAAAGTGAAAATATCAAATAAATTGAACAAAAATTACCACTTAATGAGTGAAGGGGCAGGGTGTCATCTTTCTTACTCCGAAAAGTTAAGTTTTAGTTTAGTTTAGTTTAGTTTAGTTTAGTTTAGTTTAGTTTAGGTTAGTTTCATTTCCATATGAGAAGATGGGTGGATAGCCCATATTCAGCGGCAATAGCTGGTCATCAATGGGGTCCACTTGGTGCTTGAGGTCCACTTCACTGTGTTAAACATCCTGCTCTTTGCGATGAATGAATGAAGAGTGATCTTTTACGTGCGGGAGTTGTGACTCTCTCACACACGGGACCGCCATTTCATGTCCTATCCGAGGGACCCTCTCACTATTACAGAAGGGGAGGTATGATTACACACAAGATTGCTCAGTAGGACCCGGGGATCGAACAGAGGCCCTTTGGATCGTGAGGCAGACGCACTACCGACTGAGCTAACGCATTGCTAATGGTATGGGAGATCGCGCCGGCATTGCACGACGAATAAAGTAATGGCGCTTGGTTCGAGTCAAATATGAAAGAAATTGTCTTGACGAAAGAGTATTATAGAAGTGCTTGGAGTGAGCATGACCGCTTAGCTTTAGACACATAGTAGGGGAAATAGATAAAAATTCCACAAAGTTCTTCCCTTCTCCAATATACAATAACTATACATTTGTATCCAAGTTTTGTTCCAGGTTAAGATTTATGTCGCCTTATCTCGTGTTCGTGTGCGTTTCGCATGGCGACAATAGGACATAGGTTTAGCATAGACTTTGCTCGTATTTTATACTGATGAAAACAGTGATAATCAACTGTGTTTTGTACATAGCGCATTTCCAATCGGGTTGACAGACGCGCTGTATACAGTACAGTGGTAAAATCGTCTAGGTGACGAGGTCAAGAAGAATACATATGAACTTTTTGAGATTCTTTCGAAAACTGACATTGGGAGTGATGAGTGGAGTTCCCTTACCGAGAAGGCTTATTTCCATGCTGATATTCCACAAAATTGAGACTTATAGACTAAATGGTAATTAGCCGAAATATATTATATTTAGACGAAATGACAATTTCACGAGTTGGCTTGTAAACCAGATGGAAATTAGACCTATCGCAATTAGAAGAGATGGAAATAGACCAATTGAATATTAGACGTAGTGAAATAATAAAACCAAGTGGGTAGTATAGACCAACCAGTTTTTAGAGGAATTGTCCATAAACAACATGAAAAATAGACTCAATTAAAATTTGACGAGCTAATGATAGGCCAAGTCGTATTAAACGAAAATGGAAAAAAATAGACGAGATGGCAATCAGACCATCTCAATTCAATTCAATTCAATTCATTTTTTATTCGTCCAATAAAAAGCATTACAGGAAACTCATCGCGGGATTTTCACATATAAATGACAAAGCATAATAAATACAATATATACAAAAAAAAGAACAACACGGAATAGCACTTGACAAATAAATAAATAACCGGACACGTATGCAAAAATTAAACTGAAAAGAACACTCGTATAAAATGTTGCATAAAAACGGACTCCATTGGCATGATGTTAAAAACTTAAAAAACCTTCCCTGTTGTTACGTCCCAATATCAGCCCCCCCCCCCGTCAGCCCGTAATAAACTGAAACCCAAACCAAATCGCACTGAAATACAACACAGCAAACAAATCAACACATACAGAAAACGATATCAGTGACTATATCATCATATCATACAAATTTCTTTCTAAGTCCACCAATATTGCACAAAGTCATTTCCCACATTCTGAAATATAATAATGTTTAACAAATATAATTATTGTAGTTGTACGTCAACTTGCCAGGGGAAATATATATATATATATATATATATATTATATATATATATATATATATATAAAGGGAGGATCAGCGGTAGAGAGAAGAAAGAAAGAAAAAGAATAAGAAAGGAAAGGAAGCATATGTAACAATTCATAAATAACATACATCAAATATCATTAACTATGACATCATAAATCAAAACTGTAAAATCCCAAAAATGAAGTGATGATAATAATGACCAGTCTGTGTCAATGACTAAAATAAGAAAAGGAAAAAAAAAGTTGAGGATGATTATGATGATAATGGTAATAAAAACATGACATCTTCAAAACTGCTTCATTGTTTTACAATGCCCCCCCCCCCCATCCCAACAACTTTCCAACCCATACATACAAAAATCACCACACATTTACCCCTATCACAATACATCCATTTGAAAGCCCATGACTCTACTAAACAACTTACTCATCACAAAAACAATTCCGACACATCTCTGCTGACCCGTAACCTTCCTCATTTTTAATTACTCAATCACATATTCCACGTAGAAACAATGGAAATGGTTAAAACACAAAATCATCAAAAAGTGGGCGGCCTCAGATGGCCCAGGGAGCAACGCCACGGCTTCCTCTGATAATTCAACTACTAATGAGTTAACAGGTACTGTTGAAAATCTGCGTGAAAACAATGAAAACAATCAAACACAAAATTATCAGAAATTAGGCGGTCGGCCTCGGGTGGCCCAGTGAGCAACCTCACGGGCGGCCTCAGATAATTCAACTACCAATGGGTTAACGAGTACTATTGAAAAGTCTAATTGCAAATGGAATGAAAGAATTCAGATATCGGTTTGTCTTGCATTTTGCAGACTGCAGTCTCTTGCCAGATCTTAACCAACAGAAACATTGATGAAGAGGGTGATGGGGGTCATCTAGGCTGAAATTTTCTCCGACTATTTTACCTGCCTGATTCAATAACCTTTGAATTTTCATTTGGTCTCTTTTCTTTAGACTGCAATACCAGGAGAGGCAACCATATAGAATGGTGCTCTCGACAACAGCGGTGTAGAAGAGTTTGAGAATGGGTTTGTCAACATGAAAGGATTTTAGTTTCCTCAAAAACTGAAGCCTTGCATGGCCTTTTGCCAGTGCTTGTTTGCTCTGTTCTTCCCAGTTTAACGACTGATCAATCATTACACCAAGATATCTATATTTTGGAACAATTTCAATAACCGTGTTGTGGATGATGACTGGTCTTGGAACATCATTCTGTCTTTTTCTCTGATCAAACACAATTTCCTTTGTTTTCTTTTCATTAAGTTTGAGATAATTACAGTCACACCACTCTACGAAAGAGTCCAGTGTTCTTCGATATGTTGTTTCGTCATTCTTCGTAATCAGTCCAATTATGACCGAGTCATCAGCGTATTTCAGTATGCTTGTGTCCTCACAATCACTTTGACAGTCATTAGTATAAAGTATGAAAAGGATGGGGGACAGGACACAACCCTGGGGGAACCAGTAGTAATTGACATCGGGCGTGAAAGAACACCACTAACCGATACTTGTTGGGTTCTGTTAACAAAGAAATCGCGAATCCAGTGAATGAGGGTGGGGTCAACTCGCAGATTCCGAAGTTTTTCGATCAGCTTCCCTGTTACCACGGTATTGAATGCTGATGAGAAATCCACAAATGTATATAGCATGAGCGTATGTGTCGCGGTTGTCTGTGTGACTTTGAATAGAGTGAACCAGTGATAACACCGCGTCATCTACGGATTTATTCTTCTGATATGCAAACGAAAATGTATCCACCTGCTGCTTTAACGGATCAATGAGGCGCTAGGACACAATTCGCTCGAAACACTTCATGACTTGTGACGTAAGAGCAATCGGACGGTAGTCATCCGGCTCACTTGGACGCGGTTTCTTAGCAACGGGAACAATAACGGCAGATTTCCAACACTTAGGAATTATGTGTGTCTTCAGCGACTTGCGGAAGAGTGCGGCATAAGGAATTGCCAACTGATGAGCACATTCTTTGAGAATTTTCCCGGTGATAATGATCTGGCCGGCAAGCTTTCCGTGGATTCACGCGCTTGAACTGTTTCGCGACTTCCCAAGTTTCGATGGTGACACTGCATTGTGATGGGTCGTCACACAAAAGCTGTTCAGGTGGAGCAATTGGATTCACACATCCTTCCCTATCAAATCGGCAGAAAAATTCATTCAGGTCATTCGCCTTGTCAAGGGGGTTAGATGCAAATAGGAAAGGGTCGCTTTTCCGCGAGGAGAAACCCGTCATCTCTTTCATGCACGTCCAGGCGTCACGGGGATTGTTTGTTTTGAGCTTGTTATGTAATTTGTCTCGGTATGCAAGCTTTGCATTCTTAATTTCTTTCTTTACTTTCTTTGCGCTCTCAGATACTGCAGCTCGATCATTTGCAGAGAAAGCAGCGATTTTTTGCTTCATTGCATCTTTCACCTTTTTAGTTATCCAGGGCTTTTGGTTGGGATATATTTTCACTGGCTTTGTTTGAACACAGCTGTCTATGCAGAAACGTACATAATCATTTATCCTTTTCGTTTCCACATCAACGTTATCATCGCGAAAAACATCCCAATCCGTGGTTTCAAAGCAAGATTGTAGTCTCAGGTTTGTCCCACACTTTCACAACTTTGTTGGTAGGTTTTGTTGTTTTAAGTTTTTGACGGTACCTTGGTAAAAGATGAACGACATTATGGTCAGAGTTTCCAATCGGGGACGAATAAGAGACTTGTAAGAATTGGCAATGGAACAGTAACATTGGTCCAAAATCTTATTTCCCCCATGTAGGTTCATTGACACATCGAATAAATGTAGACAGGGCTTCACTGAGAGGCTGCTCACAGTGATTAACATCTCCCAGAACAATCTTTGGCGAGTCGGGGGAAGAAATACACATAGACTGCATGTACAGTGTCATAAACCAAGTTTGACGCCACCTCGGCATTTGCGTCGGGAGGGATGTATGCCAGAATAACATGAATTTGGTTAAATTCTCGGGGAAGGTAGAAGGGACGTAAGGCCACGCACATTGGTTCAATGTTGGCGCTGCATATACTTTTCTTTATCTGAAAATTCTGACACCAGCGTTTGTTCACATACATACAAATTCCACCTCCTTTTGATTTATTAGTTGCAGTTTGGGACCTGTCCAGACGTAAGATATCGAATCCATCAATGTCAATAATGTCGTTGGGTATGTCATTTAATAGCCAGGTCTCGGTGAAACAGAGTATGCTGGAGTCTCTGAACTCGGACAAGTATTTGCAACCAGTTCGGATTTCATCAATTTTGTTTCTTACTGACCTTAGATTAGACAACGTTAGTATTGGTAAGGGTGGGCGTTGTCCTCTCCTTTTGACACGTTGTCTCACACCACCCTTTCTACCACGGCGTCTGTGTCGACGCTGATCCGGTGGCGCCGTCCAAGAGTCATTTCTCGTTGGTACCCATGAAGGCAAATCCATGGGCGTGACTCGCGACGCCACGGTTCCAGCAAGTTCATGTAGTACACGTTGGTCATATGTAATTGGGTTGTAGGATTGAGCCGGAGATAAAACAACCAAAAGAAGCACCAAACAAACCCACATGACGTTTAACAGTTTGACGAACATATTCACCACTATACAATAATCACACTGAAACAGATAAGAAGTCGAAATCAATCTCCAAAGATGAAAATTAACATAACATTTGACGAAAAAAAGGACGACAAGTAAAAATCCCTGGTCGCCACAGGAGCAGCGCCCTCTCCCCACAGGAGCAGCGCCCTCTCCCACAGGAGCAGCGCCCTCTCGGTCATTAGACCAAAACATGATTAGCCAAACTGGGCACTGGACCAAGTGAGGATATATATAGGACTAAACGGACATTAGACAAAATTTCACAAATTAAACAAGATTTACAATCTCTGGTGAGCCCAATATTCAGCCCACTTTTTATGCACCAACACCTTCACGACCTTCGACGTGTCCACCTCCCCTGCCGACACAAAGCTGTGAACGACGCTGCATATCTCACAATGCTCTTCTAACCATGATCATGACCGTTGAGGGATCATGACGGAAAACATCGATCTCATGCCGAATACGCGACTGCAAGTCATCCAGATCACGCGGTGGGGGGGTGTATGGTGAAGTACTAGTATCCCCAGAGGAAAAAAAGTCAAAATGTGTAAAGTCAGGAGATCGTGGAGGCATTCCACCTCATTATTGAGGGCTATTTTATGCGTTGGCCAAATAGCTCTACCAGCCTCTCACGGACAGCTCGAGGACGGTATAAGGTGGATCACCATCCTGCACCCACCAAAGGTGCCGGAACATTCCTCGATCCTGTCTGTCAAAGTTTGTTTGTTTGTTTGTTTGTTTGTTTGTTTTCCAGCTGGGGCACTGTCGTTATTGATCAGGTGTTAGTACGTGCCACCATTCATGTTTCTGTTTAAGAAAATGGCCCAATTATTTGGCCACTTCCACACAGACCAGTCCACACACTCCATTTTTGTCTGCTCATGTTTACGCCGTAATTGAACTCCTTATCAGGGCACTTACCCCTGCTAAACACTAGTTAGTGATAAGGTTAGAGTTAAGATTAGGGTTAGGGTTGGGTTTTAGGGTTAAAGTTTGAGTTAGGGTTAGGATTAGGTTCAGGATTAGGATTAGGGTTAGGGTCAGGGGAAGAGTCGCGGTAATTGTCCTAGACCCTTGAACTCTGGTGGATGTCCTGCAGCCGCGTACTCAACGGCATTGTGGGTGTTCACTTTCCCGTCCGTGCTAAATGCGGCTTCGTCGCCAACAAGGTTTCGCAGGAAATTGGCATCGCCCTCAATCCTGCCCAGGAGCCAACTCGAATAGTTGAGCTTCCTCTGGGAAACCCTGAGCTCTCCAGCAGTTTATGACCCTCATGCATTTTGTAAGGATACATAATAAGATCTAATTGTGCAATACGATGGAAAGTTGGCCTTACCCCTAAACCATTACGGCGTGCAGTGGGGTCCTTGTATGGGCCTCCAGTTGTCTCCTCACAGCCTCGATGTTTTCTGGGCATCTTCCACTCCTTCGCCTTCCAGAATTACCCTTGTTTCTGGTTAAGGCTTGTTCCGTATTGTTATATTTGCGCACATTCTACCAGATAGTCTTTTTGGATGGAGGATCTCTGTCTGGGAACAGTAAACGGAATGCTTCCCTTGTATTCATTATGCTACCTTTACGGTGAAACGTTGTCACCACGAAATAAAGTCCTTTGCTCAACTGTGAGTTGCACCATGATCAGATATCATTTGCTATCTCCTGTTTCATTAAAGACTGTGCTTGTCCCAGTAGAATACTCACAACTAAGTGATGTGTATACTTACCTGACCTTGCTGCAAGAGCAATGGGTTGTTCCATGACAATATAGCAAATCAACGCCATTCTTTAAGAAGAATGTCGACCTGTGCTCTCCTGACATTGCAGATGGAAATTTTCCCATTACATGATAATGAAACAATGTCAAACATTGAGAAGAATGTAGGGTTATGAATACCTAACATTGCAAGTAGAATGCGGAGTTATGCATATTCCTACCTGACATTGCAGCAGGGTAATTACCCATCAGCTGGATGAATATATAGCAATCAATGCCATTCAATGAAATGAATGTATAGGAAAGGATGTGCTAAACAGAAGGAGCAGCTATAGACACTGCTTACGTAACAATACATTCACCTGCAAAAAGTGAACAGAGTGGATAGCATTTCTGGTGTGTAAAAAAACAACAACAAATAAACGATAAAACAAAGCAAAAAAAAAAACTTACAGAAATGTTAGTTTTGTAGTTTATAAACCAAACTTGGAAAAAGGTACTTTTTGTGCCCCTCACCTTCGAAGAACCCTAACTCTGTGATCCGTGACAATGTTGACGCAGGCATGGTGTCAAATTAAAGCTGATGAGTTACTTCGTATTGTGGTAAGCATTTCATAAGAATAAATCATGTGTTATTGAAATAGCTGACTTTTGAATTTCGGTTACCTTTTTAGGAACACACTGTATATAAGCCTAGGGGAAACAGAAATTTTTTAGAGAACCCGGCGTTAATAGCAAAATCACGGAAACTCAGCTCTTATTCCGCGTGTGCATCATCACTGTGTACACAAGGTCTAAAGAGAAGGTGTGGGGGGGGGATACCCGCTCCCGCTCAACACAGCTTTTGTGTTTTAAGAATTAAAGTAAAGCGATCTGAAGCACACTTTTTTGTCGAAAATTCGGAAACTGTCATTCCTCAAAGTGTAGTAGGTCTATAGAGGAGACCAAGCAATGGGAGATGGCAAGACACCTCTCGCATATTCGAGAGAGCTTTTTTATTTTTAGAACTGAAATTCAACGGTCTGACGCACACCTTTGTTGAAATAACTGGGAATTTGCCAATCAGAGAAGTGTAGCAAGTCTGTGGAAGGAAGCAAAGCATAAAGGAAACAAAGCGATCTGGTGCACACATTTTCTGGCATATTAAGAAAACTGTCGATGTTCAAAGTGTAGTCATAGCCTACAGATGAATGGGGGCGGTATTGCAGGGAGAAGGCGTAAGAGAATGCTTTCCCCACCCTTTCCAGATGAGGAAGCTTTTGCCTTTTTAAAGTTGAAATTGATATATATCGTATATGCAAAATGGATTAACTTGGAAATTGTCAAAAAAAATGTACTAAATCTGATGTGGAGGAACTGAGCGAGGAAAGGGTTTATTAAAAGGTCACATTCCCATGATAGGCCTACACGAGAGAACTTATGAGTTTTTGCATTTCAAGTGATTGTCATGTGCATTCAGAATTATTTAGAATTTTTTCTGTACTGAGGCTATAGGGAAAGGGGCACAGAAGGGGAGGTGTGGGAGGGGTTATTCCCCCTCCCAAAGCAAGAGATATTTTGCCATTTCAGAATTGAAATTCAGCGGTCTAGTGCACACTTTGAACAATGTTGAGTGAAATATTGGAACAATGTAATCTTACTTTTTAAAAAAAGATTGAAAGAGAGAGGCTTCACATGCAAAAAATATACATGCAATATTTCATTTTCTTCCGCCTTCCAAATCCAGGTCCAAATCTAGGGGGGGTGATCGCCCCCTTCCCCCTCCTTCCCCCTTTGCTACGCCGGGACAACTTCCTCCCACAAGACGGAGATTTGACATTCTCAGATTTGAAATAAAACGATCTGATGCACACTTTTTGTAGAAAATATTCGGAAATTTGTCAATTTCAAATGTATTAAGTCTATAGAGGGAGCCGAGGAAGGGGCGGGTATCCCCCTTCCATTCGAGGGAACTGTTGCGCATTTAGAATTGAGATTCAACAACCTGGAGCACCTTTCTGACGGAACATTTGGGAAAATTGTCAATCCACAAAAGTTAGACATATTCATAGTCTGATATGTATCCCCAACCCTTCCAACAAGAGAGAGCTTTTGTATTAACTCTGTAGAACTGAAATGAAAACGTCTAGTTGGTTGCAAATTTTGGAAATTATCAATCATAAAGATTGATTGTATGGGGATTTCACCCTCCCATTATCATGAGTGATTCTTTTCACTTTTCTTTCTTTTTTTCTTTTTTTTTTTGCATTTAGCGAGTGACAGATCTAGTGCACACTTTTTGATGAAATATTCGGATATTTGTCAATCTCAGAATTGTGCCACGTCTACGGAAAGGGACAGAGTGGGGGAAGGTGTGGAAGGGGATATCCCTTCCAACGGGAGGGAACATTGGTATGATTATGATTGCAATTCAACGATCTGATGTACACTTTTGTTTGAATATTTGGACAACTTTCCATCAAAAAAGTCCGTAATTTTTTCTCATCTCGGGAGTATATGGGGAAATGATTAAATCTGCCCCCGTCAACATAAAATTGAGATGTATCTTGACTATGTCATCATCGTTTGCGGAATCTTTCCGGAAATGAAAGACATACGGGGAGGGGGATGTACGTGTAGATCAGTGCGTACACGGAGGACGGGGACAAATTCTGGATATTTTTTTTAAATCTATAGCAAGTATAACAATAATTTTTTTTTTCGTAATACTCAGGTAACTGCATGAATCAAAAGATGATTTGAAATAATTAGAATTGGTTTTAGAATTACTCTAGACTCATTTAAATTTCTTTTGCGTCATGAAATATATTCAACGTCTCGATGTGCTGAATTAAAAAATATACATGATACTTTTCATTTGTCCCTTGATGTATGTTACAAATACAACACTGTATAATTTGTGTGGAAACTTGATAAATGACATGAAATTAATAGAAATGAAATGAAATGAATCATTGCAGTCTGATGTGATTTGATGTAATAAAAGAAATGCTATATAGGAGAATGAGTACTTTAAGAGTGGTATTTTACGGTATCGTTTCAGGTTAACGTAACCATTTTTGGGAACATTTACTTTTACTTGCAATAAAGATAACTTCATTGAAAAAAAAAGGTTAAACGAAAGGTTCAGTATAACTCCTGCAGCACTTGCTACGTTACAGCCAATGGATTTTGCGGTGCATATCTCTTGCTATGACACCCTACGATGCTGTGCGCATGCCCGGTTGAGATCTTCGTCAAAAGGCCATCGTATGCACCAGTTTCCTGGACTGTTAGCGATTGTCTCTATACACTGAACAAGCATAAAAGTGTATGTATTCCATTCGAAAACATTGGCGTTTATATACGTGAGATATGTTCGGTTAAACCACCGCCTACCTAAAACGCACAATTAAGGATAGCCTTCTCGCCATGAGGTAAGATTCTTCGTCTTACTTATAGATTTGAAAACGATTGAGGGAAAAAGTGGTTTGTTTGTTTTTTACAAAGGTCAGCTAGATATTTCCTATGCATTCTGGTGGTGTTAGACTGTCCTGCTAACACGGGTGGCAGCCTCCACAGTAAGTACAGGACTGCGGTCCCGGAACTCAAACAGACAACGAACCAGACTTCCAAAACTTGTAAAACTTCTCTGTTCACGTTTTAAAGACTGAAATTCCCTTCAAAGCAATAGTTTGGCTATCAGAATATCACACACAACTCCTTCGCTGTTTCTCTCTAGCTTGTTTCGAGACTTTTTGGACATACTCTTGCCGACAAGTGACTTCAGGACTCTTACTAGGTTCCAGGACAAGCCATGTCTATTCACAGACTGGAAGAGATATCTGAGTGATAGTACTCGTTCATGTGGCTACCAAACTCGCAAGCAGGTGAGTCACTCATCCTGTTTTGAAATCTTTCAAATCTAGCATTCAGTAGAGATATCAGTCATAATCCTTGCTTGTTTTTTTACTGTTTTCCTTTTTTTTTATTGTTATGTATGGAAAAGAAAGTATCGCCAAGAGAAGCATTTTTAGACATTATCGTTTCTGATGGAATAACCGTAGCAAGAAAACCTTCTTTTAGTAATGGTTATTGCGCAGAAAAAAAAAAAAAATCTCAACAAGGACATGCAAAACCCCTTATTGCAAGTGACAGTGGATTCCCGATGATCGAATACTCCAATGCCTGATGTGTGACTGCAATATATCGTGAGAAATGTTATGCCTTTTTCGTATAGTCATTTGTGGCAAAATTTTTTCTTGCTGAAAGTATGCGTTTGGGATAATCTTTTTACGTCATAAAAAGATAAAATGCTGTTGTACTGTAATAATCGTTGTAATTCACATGTGTTTGTTTCTTTGCTTTCGTGAACACAAAGTGCAATAGATTCAAAGCAATCAATCAATCAATCAATCAATCAATCGATCCCCTTACAATCATAATGTGAGCAATAGCAATCAATGAGTGATGTCGGTTAGCCTAACTGTATTCATGCATTATGCCTTGCCTCTTCTCGTTAACTTTGTGACTATCACTCTTCTACCACTGCATGCTGTTTGTAAATTTAGCTGAGCGGACCAATGAGGAAGGAAATGGTGGAAGTCGATTTCAATTACCTTTTGTGTTTGTTTTTTTTTTGTGACTATAGTAAATATCGCAACCCTGCATTTTCATGTGGCTGCAAAATGCATAATAGATAGGTTGCTTTCATTCCTACAATCTTTCTGTAAATCTCCTCTACTGGATAAATTCATTCGTGAAACGATCCTTACATAGTGGTCTATGTCTTTGCCATTAGTCCATAGGATATTTCCGTTCGAAAAACAACAGATCAACGCCAAGAAACATTTCGATGAAATTCCTGGACATATGGGTATATGTCTCAAGGAAAGATTTCATAACTTTCAATATGCAAACATTACAGCGACGAATCATGTCAAAATGTATCGTCATATCCATTCATAATAATAATCAGTGTTCCGGGAAGTACTTGTCATGTTTGTTTTATAACCTTATATGAGGTTTTCAGAGAGTATTCTGTCGAGTAAATTACTGGCATTGTGCATCAGCTTCCTGGATAGACAAATTGTTAATTTCCAAGAAATCGCTCTCTTAATAGTAGGAATTTATGGTATCATGTAAAAAGGTGAGGATTGAGACATTGTGGGTTGTTCTTTCTAACAACCTAGAAGATCATATCAGTGCTTATTCACCTGAGCACTTTATACGGGGCATGATTTTAAACGTCCATGATCACCGAGTGTCAGATGCAATCTTAAACTCGAGTAAGAGATCGTTTTGATACAAAAATGCGCCGTGATAGGTCACTATCTTTATATATATGCTGTGTTGTCCTTAAGGTCAAAAATATTGTTTGTTTTTTGTTTTATCTTGTGTCTGTTAGGAATATTATCGGCAATTTGTCGAGATTGGCGGCAGCAGCAAACCTAAGGCCATAATGGACTCAGACGGGAATCATTTATACACAAAGGTAGGACATCATGGACAACCTTGCGCATTGTTCACTATACACAGTCTTCGCAGATATTGCCAGTAATTATAAGGGGTACATTACTATCATCGTACACAAACCTGACAGGCTAATAATGCTTAAATATCTCAGGTCATTGTCTTGTAGATGTTACCTCCCTTTTCCTTTTTTTTTTCATTGTTGTAGTTGGGATTGAGGGTTGTTGTTTTGTTGTTGTTGTTTTTTGGCCTGTGGTTCTAAAACATGAGAGAGATGATTGATGACAATAATGTACGTTGTTTTAATCATGGTACGTTTACATGTTCCTGGCTCCCACAGCAGCCCCGTTTGCCTGAAACGTAATACATGTAGTGCGCAGTGGGATGGAGGGATATTCTCCTGCTTTTTCCTCTGCATATTTTAGTCTTGTTCGTTCCAGTCTCACTCCAGCAATCCAGTAAACGCGTAGCCGTCCAACGCCGTTCTCACGGCGTCCGGTCAGGCTACACTACACACATTTTCCTTCGTATCCCACAAAGTGCCTCCAAGTTTTCTATTTACGTGCTGTTGCATGTTTTTCTTTTTGTTTTGCATTGCCTTGACAGATTTGTTGACAGTTGAACAATCTGACATGGCATGCATCCACAGCAATCAAAGGCAGTAATTTTACTCGGTCGGATATATAGATAGCGCGTCTGTCTCCTGATCCAAAGGACCCGGGTTCAATTCCCGAGTCTAAAACTGAGCAATCTCTGTCTGTAATCACACCGTCCTAGTGCAGCTGAATAGGCTATGGCCGGCCAGCCATCTTCTCAGATGGAAATATGACACAAACTTAGGAATTACTATGTGTTTTTGCCTGTCCGATTGGAGGGGACGGTATGATTTAACCATGAAGCTGCTATAGTAGCTCAAGCGGTGGTAGAAGTTTTTGAGCGCACTTCTGCAAAAATAAATAAATAAATAAATGAAATAAAATCTGTTGCGGCAACAGGACTATAACGACAGTACAACGGAGTCCTGACTTCGTCTATCAGCTATAGGGAACCGAGGGGATAGGGTTTGCCTTTTCAATTTCAGGAAGTCCCTTCTGCTTGGGTGGCATGGTTGTATAAGGCCAGTGTATACACTGTTGTCAACTCTGCGTCTATGACAGGAATGGTGAGGTTATATCCTATAGAGGGGGCGACACATTGTCCCATAGTCACGTAGCCGTGCCTTCGGCTATACTAGGCACGTTGATATCACATCGGTATTACATCGGTGGTGGATCGGTAATACAACGGCCCAGCAACGATGTCACTGTTTAAATTTGGGTCAATGGTTGCACCTCAGTAGAACAACGACGGCGAATCGGTTACAATGATATGAAAAGTGCATGGTACAGCACATCAGCTATTACATCGGCAGGACAACAGTATCACAACGGTATCACAATAAGAAAGCCGGTACTAGTTGCTCGGCCAATTTTCCGTCTTTGTTATAATTTCTTTTCTTCTCCGGTTTAGTACTGGAACACTACTGGTGAGCGACAATCGGTGATGTCATGAATAAACAATTAAGTCTACATATCAAGGCAATACAAAAAGAGATGGAAAAATCAGTTCAGTATCGTCGTTTACTGTTGGCATGGTAAAACCACTTCACACCAGAACACATTCTCAACATTCTCTACTTGAAATACTGATCTGGTAATGCGTATAGAATCTAGAGATGTTTGGTTGAGTCAGAGTGAGTTAGCTGACAATGGATGACCTGTCCCTGATATTAGCGTTAAGTGTCCGACTCAAAAACTGACTCAATATGAAATTTAACACTGCATGCAATTTGACATTAGATTATGATGTTTCGGAGGAGTACCATAAAGTGTATATCTGATCATATGTCTTACGAGAGATTTCGTGTTTGATCTACAGGTTCATGCGGAAGTGTGGAAAAGCAAAGCACGCAAGAAAAAATCTTGTAAACTCGATGAGTTGGAAAGGGCGAAGCAGTTTCTCAGAGTACGCAGACGAGAGCGGAACATAGTGAAAGAGTCCCATGCGGAAGGAGCCACACAGTTTCGCGAACTCTTCGCTGTCAGACGACAGATAACAAAACTAAGGCACCAGCTCCATGAGGAGAGGAAGAGGACAGGCAGTTTTAGAAGGAAATGGGAAAGGGAGTTTCACAGATCAAACCGGATAACAAACGAAAAGGTATTATATCAATTGACCTTTTAGCGTTCTTCCTGGATTGTTAGGGATAAAGAAATTCCTTTTAATTACATCTTTGGCACGATGGTCAGAGACAGGAATGTAAGCCAGAATGCAGGAGAAAAGAAAATCAAACATCTTATTTTTTATTCCAACCTTAACCTTGGCAATCGCCCACTCAGTCTAATCATCCTGAAATTGCGATAAATGTACATGCAGTTGATGACTATTTCATTAATTGAAAGGAACATTGTTTCTCTTTTTCTAATCCTGTCTGAATCGTCTGGAAAGAAATTAAGTAAGACAATAACTGTCGGTTACTGAGTGGATCGGAATAGTATGTCATTTAGGTCGTTTTTTACATAATTGTGTATGTGTAAGTGTGTGTACGTGCGTGTGTGTTTGTGTGTTTCTAACATTGTTCAGTCTTTTTCTTAGATTAGATTTGTACAAACACAATATAATTTCTTGACATTCGATAGGACTTGAGGCAAGATGAATCAATTTGTCCATTGCAAGGAACAATGACTTATTCAAAAGATTGTAAGCTATCAAAGTTATGTCAGATAAAAGGGGGATATGAAAGACTATGCAGTGTCCCTTTTTCTTGTCTTATCTCTTTTTGTTAATCCTAGTCATCGTCTTGATATCAAAGAACTGCTGTACCTCGATCATATTTTTGTTTGGCAATATTGAGCATAAGCCAAGTGAATATTTTGGAGTTTAGAAAAACCTTTAACTCGGGACAGGCAGAAGTGCAACAAATGAGGCGTAATCACACAAATGGGAACTCCCTTGGTGACTTGACTTTTCAGGCATGATACTGCTCACTAAGAAAATCTCCTAAAAGTAATATCTAAAGTGCATTGCTTAAAAAAGCAAGGATGTCAAATATGGGAAATATTCAATGATGCTCATAATATTTTCTTCGGTACTCAATCAACTAAATGGACCTACATAACTCTTATCATTTAGCAAGTCAAAAGAGGTTTTTTGTGTTTTTGTTGTTGTTGTTGGTTTTTGGGGTGTTTTTTTTTTTTGAGGAGGAGGCTAGATCAAGATCACAATAACATTCGGTCTGACGGGTAAGAAAGATTGCTGAAACACTAAACCGTGTGATTTCAAATGTAATTTAGTAATCTAGAGCTGCCGGGGGGGGGGGGGGTGGTTAGTTGATGTTTTCACCATGTCCAAGTGTTCCGATGGCCGTTTACCCATCGGTGCTTATTATTATCATTATTATTATTATTATTATCATTATTATTATTATTGTTATTATTGATGTTATTGTTATTATTATTATTATTATTACTATTATTACTATTATTATCGTTATTATTATTATTGTTATTATTCTCTTTAGGATCTACAATAAGCGCTTGTTTGCATCCGTTTAACGTCTGCTTGTACTGGGAGAAAGTGATTTGCGCAGGGCATGGGTTCAAGACTTATATATTCATCACAAGGCATGAACAGGTCGTAAATCATTTATTTTCTTACTTTGTTCTTGCGTCAAATGGACTTAGCGGGCAGAAGAACGAAAAGTCGGTAGACTGTCCAACATGGTGGTTAGAATGAGGCAGATGCTAATCAGTCTGGAGGTAAGAATCAGATTTCAGCACTTCAACGTATAGTGTCACATCGTTATTACTATCTCTGTATAAGATAGGTATAATATACACGAGCACATACTATTGTTGGTGACCTTTCTACTCACCTAACATTCACCAGAAAGAATACTCTCTTTGATCAGCCAGCTCTCTATAGCATAAGCGTATCACATGTGAAAGTGTTTCTTTGCATAGTTAGTCGAAGTCTTAACTTTACGTAATTTTCTTTCGCATGACTAGCTCAAAATTGAAACAAGAGATTCGCGAAAGCTTTAATATAGTACCACTTGCGTATCAAAGGTAATGACAGATTGCATTGAGGGTAAATTGTCTAAAGGGATCGAGCGTCCATTTCGAGACCTTGAATACTGGCACGATAAAGGCCGCAGTGTCGATCACTTTTGTCCTATAAGCCTTTCTGTAATACATAAGACTTAGAAGGCCATCAATTCAGAACTTGAAGGATATATTACACGATGTGTGAGTTATTAACTTCAGAGTGGTTAATATACACTTTCGAGAAAATACAAACTATTTCCCAACCAAGAGTGTTGGTAATGTTTGTCAGTTTTCGTTAGATATCACTCAGCTGCCATACCATGAACAGTGGTAAAACTACACCGCTATGCTCTGTAATCATATAAGTTACCATTTACTTCTTTCAATCCCAGGAGGAGAACAAAAATCTAAAGCAAGATCTTGACCTAGCTCTTGAAGGCATTGATGAAAGAAAAGAAGACATTGAGTGAGTTATCTGCATCCATCAACATGTTGCTTCATGCATGCAGTAATTTCTCCAGCCCCTTATAACATTGTCATATTTGCATATTTTATTCATTTTATTTATTCACTTATTCATTTTTCAGCGACAACAAAATATAGACGCACAAAGGATATCATACTGATTGATACACATCATTATATGTGTCAAAATATAGTTTCATCACAGGTTTACTTGACGATGTTGAAAATTTGCCTTTATGTCTGCTGTGAAGGGCATATCTTTTTATCTATCTCGGTATATATAATATCCATCCTTTATCCACGTATATCTTTCTTTCACTCTGGTTCAGTAGACAAGTATGATGACCTATAGTAATTGCTTTTTTTCCTTCTCTCTCTCTCTCTCTCTCTCTCTCTATTTACTTTAATTTCAGATTTTTGGAAGTCTCGTTGCACCAAGAACAGAAAATGAGAAGAAAACTCGAAAAAGAATTTAGCAGGTAATTGTAACTCTGAAGATGATTTTCGAATTCATACCATATAAACACGAGAGAGAGTTCAGATTACACTTTACTTTCATCATTTATTCATGACTTAGCAATCACCAAAATATGAACATTTAATAAACTACGTTGATGATCAATTGCTTGTTTTATAGATACTTGCATCCGATGATGCCAACGTCTCGATCATAAGTTAGACTATTTTGTGCAATCTTAAAACTGGTCCTGAAGAAGCACTGGTATCAAAATATCATGGACAGAATGTGCATCATACCATACGTGGTAACGGTAACATACATGTATTTCCTATCCTTGAAAGTTGTTTGATTTTCGACGATTGATTACACTCCAGATTCTGAACGTAAACGAAATTTAATGAGCAGTTTATAGTGTTGATCCATTCGACATGCGACAAAAATATTCAGTATTATAGATTCTCTTGAGCAAAGCGATATAATTTTTGAATACGAGTGAAGCTAAGAAAAAAACGGTCATCTCCAACTGTGATTCTTTTACGTGCTTGATCTACAAAACATTCGATCTGTTTGCTTGTGTGTTTGTTTTCATTTTTCAATCTGCACAAGATAGCCCATATTCAGCTGTAGGAGCTGATAGGATCTTCCATGCGGTCCTTTTTAATGTACTTGGGAGGACCATATTGCGGGTTTACGCACACTTCTCCATGAGATGAATGAATGAATCTAACTATAGAGTCAATCCATAATTTTTCTCTGAGCAATAATTATAGGACTGGGTATCCACATGAAACATTACTTTGATTGAAAATGACTGGGTACCGTGAATCTCAAACCCTCATAGCTTACTCTTATCTCCCATTAGTCTGTTGAAGGACACAGCTGACAGCGATTTTCAAGACCTAAACGAGCTCCACTTTGCACTGCTCCGCAAGGCACCTCCTTGTACTCAGTTGGACATTGCCGAAAAGTACGAACCTTTGACTGATTCAAACTGTTCTGTAATCACGCTCGGAGATGGTGCATTCGGACGGGTGTTCGCATATCGCCAAAGATGCAGCCGCCATGGTCATGGCAAGATGGTGGCCATGAAAATTCTCCACGCCACTGACGACGATTATAACGTCAAAAGACAAGAAATTCTTCTCGAAGCTCGACTTCTGAAGCTTGTCGAGGACTCTGGAGTATTTCCACTAATGTTTGGTGTAGGTAGTCTGAAGAATGACACTGCAATCGCCATGGAATTCCTTGGTGACGAGACTACTCATGACGTGATGACGTTGGGCTCGTGGACCCGCAAAGCGAATCTGGGAGTTGGTCATGCAAAGACAGTTCTCTCTGACCTACTCTCGGCGCTTACAGCCCTTCACACAAATGACATCCTCCACAACGACATCAAGGATGATAACGTGGTGATAAAACAATCTGATTATGACATGTACAGTGCATACCTCATCGATTTAGGCAACGCATCAACTACTTTTCTACCCGCTTCCTATGATTTCGGGGCCTTCGAGAGAGAGTGTTACGAGCAAGATCCGCTCACCGTTCACTACGCACCAGAACTGCTCTTTGACAGTGCCTGTACCACTACAGCATCGGATATCTATCAAGTTGGGCAGCTCATTTATTTCATGGCGGAGGACATAGGTAATGCACACCTGAGGGACATTGCAGAGGAATGTCTGTACAGAGAACCATTGTCTCGTGTTAAGCTTTCCCAGCTCATGGAACTAGTGTCAAAATTATGATATGAAATGGATTTGAGGAAAAAAATTATGTAGGTCTGAAGGTTCGTTGTATGTTTATTGCGTGTATGAATCTCATGTTTTCAGTATGTAACTTTATCCTGCTCAGTGTTTCAAACGGTCAACAGTGTTAAACTTGCTTCATTTTTGTTGTTTTGTAATTACTTCCTCCAACAATAGATTGACAGTTATTATGGCTTGCGCTAAACCATGTGCTCATGAGTTACAGAACTTTCAGTGTATGTGATCTTTGATGTCCACTGGAGTAATCAATGATTTCGTGCTAAAATTTTGAGCCCTTGGTATAGCTTAACCAATATTCACTGGAAGAAACCTAACTTCTTAAGAACAAGGAAAGCGATACAAGATATTTGTCAGAAAACCTCGGTAAGAGGACTTGTGGTTAGGGCATCATGATTATCGCATGTGACTGTTATAAAAGATATACCATCAGTCAAATCTAGTGTAGGCCTACTCGATAATGTAAATTATTAAAAAAAAAACTTTACATTAACTTTGGACATCCCTTTTACTAAAGGCAAATTTTAAGTGGCTTTACACAATCATGCACATATTCGAGCCAAATAAAGTTTGTTAAAAAAGAATAAAATGTCAAAACAGATAAAAGGAAAAAAAAGTGAGTATATCAGTCGACTTTTGACGAGGCATCTAACACATTTAAAAAAAAAAACTGTTTACGATCTGAACTGTAGAATCATAAGGTTCTCCAGCGGATATAATCGCAATTCATGAATGTAGGCAAAAACTGAAACTGTTTAAGCCACATAGAGAATGACAACGCAGAAGAAGCATGAAGATTTTCGTATATGAAACCTGAATTGAACTGTAAAATAGATGTGGTCTTTCAATGCGATATTAAATACATGTATTGCTTGACCTCATCGGCATCTTGTGCGTGGATGTGAAAGACATTATAATCGATGTTCACCATAATATTCATGATTGTATTGTATGTTTAGGGGAGGAAAGAACTGTGTTCAACATAAGATCTTGTGTGTGCAGTCTGTGAAAGGCTGTAAGAACTATATTCATCATAGAATTTTGAGTGTGTTTGTAGGAGACTTTAGGCATCAATAAATTCCAGGTAAATTTTATTTCATCTAGCTGATAAATTGCAAATGATCGACAAATCATTAACATATATATATATATATATATATATATATGTATATATATATATATATGTGTGTGTGTGTGTGTGTGTGTGTGTATGTATATACTAATTGCAACCAAACAACTCAGCGCGATCAAAAATAAAAAGTTTGAATAAATTCGCAATACCCACTGATATAAGGGATCAGAACCACCACCATCAGCGGAAGATCGTTATTGTATGGCGGATATGGATGCCTGTCTAGCAATCAGGAGGTAGTGGATTCGAATCCCACCAGGAGTACGTATGCTTATTACGTTTTGATCATTGCTATCTATTGCTCATGCACACTCACTCTGAACAATCGATGTTTGATTACGTCGCTGAAAGTCAATTTGTCAATCAGTTACATTAAGGACAATTCGAATCATTAATTTGAATACGATATGCAGTATACCCGCTGCTATTATAGGAGATCACAGGTTATCTGGCGGAAGCCTGATAAGTCTCGTGGATATCACGCCTGTCCAGCGTTCAGTAGCAATAAAAACAAACTTGACGTAAGTGTCATTAATGTGAATGACAAGTCGCCCTTCATCGACGTACCAAACATCGATTATTTCGTGTTTGAATACACTAGCCATGATAAACATTAATAGCATACTCGTTTGGGATGAACATAACCCGATTACGTAGGCCATTCGATGATTTTTATCATGGCTACTACTCAAATACTTATGTCAATGAAGGGTAAATTGTGAATTTGTTGTTGTAAAAACAACATGAGGCAAGAATCATTAATTTTGTTAAATGTCAAATTGTTCTAGATACGAATATCTTCCCAGAATATTCAGTGCTTAACATGCTGAAGGGACGCGATGTCAGTCATCTATTCTCCGTATAGTACCCTATGTGCGTATGTGTATGTGTGGGTGGGTATGTGTATGAATGTTTATTTGTATCTCTGTAGGTATGTCAATCATTAGGTTTGTTACTGTATGCATAGGTTACTATAGGTATATGCAATTAACAAAGTGTTTATGTGTGCAGATATGTACCTCCGTATACACTATGGTTTACGGCCTGAATTTCTTCCATGCACATGAGTTTTTCACTGCATTAGATGAGGAGTCAGAAAACCAAAACAAACTTCCATAGGTTTGTGATATGTCCAACATTTTATTCATTTGGATATCAGAGCACGGCACTGCTCAGACAGCGAAAGAGGTGAGCTGAAATCAAGTTGGTTACAGATGACAGCCGGGTCGCCTATCATTTATAGCAGGATTAAGCAAGAGATAGAACCTATATAAGATGGAACTTTTATATTTGTTTTGTTTGTTTCTTGTTTGCTTTCTTTCTCACAAAACAACCCTCACGAACATCTTACTCAAACATTGGTAGCTTTTCCTTCTTCAAAGGTTTTTAAAAAATTGTAGGTCCTTAAAAAAACTTAAAGAGATGTCGTTGTTTTTTTTTGTCCTTCATATTAAACGTCGTCTTCATAGTTTACTGTTTCAGAGAACGGTTTATAAGTACAAAGCAGATTTCCAACACAATTATCAATTAAGTTTGAGTCAAGATAATAGGTGCTATATCAGGCCTATAACGAATTGGCCTGAAATACACAGATGCATAGATGGGGATCGAAAGTGGAATAGTGAACCTTTCGAGGGAATGAAGCGAGCGGGGAAGGATATGGAGAAGGGGCATGGCCGTACGCAGGAATATATACAGGCCTACATTTTATTTATTTATTTATTTTGGGAGGGGGTTGTTTGTATGTTTATTTATTCACCGTAAAATCACAAAAATAACAATGATACAATACAACTGGGATATATTATAACTGAAGGAAAACGGATGGATTGCCCTGCTCAGCTCGGCCTTCATGGCCGTGCTGGTCTTCCGAGGGGTCCAACTTCACATGAAAAATTACAATAGTCGAAACTCCATACAATAAAACTAATTATACACACACTTACTTACACATAATAATATGATGCGAACACCAAAAAAAAATGATACATCAGTGTACAAAATCAACTAAGACAACATTACAAAAAAACTTATGAAAATGATACCCCCCCCCCCCCCATACCGACTACCAATATACAATGTTCCCTCCCCAACCCGCAGCCCTCCCCATATAACATGATCATTTACATAATACAGAGATACGTGATCATTATCATAAAATCCAATGTAATACATAATTATTTATAGCTTTCTTAAAGGAATTACATGATGATGAAGATATTATATCAAAGGGAACAGTATTGTACATTGATGCCCCACGGTACGCGAACATACGTCTACAGTACTCTGTTTTAGGCTTTGACAGCGTCAATCTTCCATAAGATCGTAAAGAATATTGATGAGATACAAAATTAAACCGGTCCAATAGATAAGGAGCGCTGAAATCATTAAGAGTTTTATATGCCATTAACAAAATATGCTTTAAACGGCGTGTTTTTAAAGATTCCCAATTTGATGTCTGATGAATAACGTGATTCGAAATATGCATATACGGACTGACTCTCAAGATCATTCTCCCCGCTCTATTCTGTAATTTCTGTAATCGATCAGTATACTTCTTATGGGCAGAATCATAAGTACATCTGCATAATCAAACAAAGGTTTTATTATAGAATTATAAATTATCCTCATAATTTGTTCATTTAAATTGAAACGAAGACGACCCAAAAACCTTATCAAATTACCTATCTTCAAACACAATGTTTATATATAAATATTCTATTATAATTCTTGATCAATTATAACTCCGAGATATTTCACTGTTTGTTTGGACTGAATAGCCTTACGCTTACCATTTACCTGTACATTTATCGTATTGCATCTTTTTAACATTGCGGGTGATCCTATTAACAAACATTCAGTTTTATCAACATTCAAACTCAACTTATCTAAACACATCCATCTATTGATGCCATTCAAATCAATGTTGATAGCCTGTTCAATTTGATTAATATCAGAATGAGAAAAATATAGAATAGTGTCATCTGCATAAAGATGAATACTGCACACTTCAATCTGTTTGACAATGTCATCGATGTAGATTGTAAAGAGGAGAGGCCCCAAAATGGAACCTTGTGGTACTCCGTAACACGCTTCTAGGGGATCTGACATTGCATTACAAAAGTATGTACGTATCTGTCGACCAGACAAGTAATTCTCAAACCAGCGAAGGCTTTCATCGGAAACTCCAATAGAGTGCAGCTTCTTTATCATTGTGCAATGCTCCACGGTGTCAAATGCCTTTTTCATGTCAATGAAAACCGCTCCTGTGAACTTGCCTCTATCAATGGCGTGTAACCAGTCATCCGTCACTTTTAACAGTGAAGTGGTAGTCGAATGCTTTTCTCTAGAGCCAGACTGGTTTGGTGAAAGTAAACCATTCAATTTTATAAAACGGGATAGTTGCTTATGGACGATTTTTTCAATGATTTTAGAAACAGAACAAAGAATAGAAATGGGACGGTATGGGGTTATGTTCACTCTTTGGAGAAACGCGCAAAGGAAGGGCGTATCCACAGAAGGGCGTATCTACAGGGAGGATTTGGGATGAGGTGGTCCCTCTACCTCGATGGGGCACTGCTGAATTTAACTGAATTTCTTGTGCATACTTCTGGTGGCACGTTTTAAAAGTATTAATTCGAAAGAATAAGACTTATTTGTCGTTTATCTATCTTTAAATGCAAACACACCCACACATCATACCAACTAAATTATGTTAATTGTTGCATGATTTTCATGTGGTGTATACTAGGCCTAATATCTAAAATATAAACACAGCAAACAACTTTTGCATTTTCACAATTGAACTTCAATGACTTACTTTGGGTTTTTGGTTAAATTGGTGGGATTCTTTTCTTCAGGTAAAAGACTAAGACGACTCGTTGGATATTCATCAATACTAGAAAACACCAAAGAATTAAATTCTCTCTTTCATCGTTCATTGTTGAATGACATCTCATTTACTGTTCAAATTACTTGAGAATCTGGTTATACTTAAGCGCAGCAACGGGGCGGGTGTCTGAAGGGTTATCCCCCTCCACACGACGGAGGGTTTGCAATTCTAGAATTGAATTTCAGCGACCTGGTGCATACTTTTGGTGAAATATTTGTAAATCTTTCAATGAGAAGAATAACACGAAACATTTTATTTCCTTAAATCGCAAAGAAAAAAACAAAATCAATTTGTCTTCGTCGTTGCTCGATTTTCTCATTTATACTGTTCAAATCAGCAATCGAGCGGTGTAGAGTGTGGAAGGGGATATCTCACCCACACGAGGGGGCTTTTACATTTTCAGAATTGAAATTCAAAGATCTGGTGCACTCCCTTGATGACATAATTTGGAAATTTTCAACCAGAAGAATAAAATGAAAAAGAAAAAAAAGTCATTGTTGCATTAGACAAAAAAAAAAAACAGTTTTTGATCGAACGAATACTCCTCGCCCCCCCCCCCCCCCCCCCCCAAGTTTCGGGCCTGCTTAATCTCATGAAAAGAAGAAAGTTCAGAGCAAAACTGCAAGTGTGCATAAAGAGTGTGCATGGAAGTCATTTGCCCGACAGAAAAAAGAACGTGATGGTGATATCGATCGCTAAGCAGTTATTTAATCGAAAAACGAGCCTGGCCCTGTTCTTTGCACAGTAACAAAACGACAAGGCGTTCTTTCAATAGCACGATCAATACGTAGGGGCAGAGGAGGTCCCCTGGCCTGTCTCCGCTGCATGATGGGACAACAGTTGAAGGCCCGTTGACCCACGTACATGTAACAAGAGTATAGAGAACAAGCTTTCGCCATATGGTGCAAAGCGCGAAAACAAGAAAGAGTGTCGTACATCAGGAATTCGTTTACTCTGACGTTCAGGGCAAGGGATTTAACTGCAACGGTGAGTTGTCCAATGTGCACTGATTGTGACACTTTCAATAGATATAATATATATAAATTTACATCATTGGAGCAAATTTGCCAATGAGATAATAACCAACATCTTACATTTCGATCTTTGAGTTTTACCTCATGGTTGAGTTGGTAGCGAAGTTTGTCAGTAAAATTCATATAATATGTTTTTGTTTCGATGTTCACGTGAATTGACCATGTTCGGATATAGTTTGTCGGACTCGTGATTATTGTATTAATGTATCTAGATAATCATGTTCTCTATTTGTTTATGAAGGATAAGATTATTTTAGCATTAATTACAACTGCGAAGCAAACGAAAGAGTATGTGTTGTGAGTTTTTGTTCTCGTCTGTCACGGTTTCAGACGGATGTTTTCTTCCTCTGCATTTCGCTGTTATTTAAGGGTTGTGTCGACCAGATATCCAGCTGGTATAAGTTATTACTTATAGTACATCATAAATCAAGTATTTGTCATTATTTATATAATTTTCATCCAGCCGTGATAATGCACCACCCTTTTTTATCTCTCATAATTGGTGTTGGGAGATGTTGTTTTAGGACACTTTTGTGTGTCTGTGCGTGTGTGTGTGTGTGTGTGTGTGTTCTTCTGATTGTTTGAATACGAGATAATGTCGATTGGTTTCCCTTTAATCAGTATGATAGGAATACAAGCTAAGGTTACACACCAGATATGCTGATGGTATTATCTCCCTAACTTAATTGGCTTGGACTCGCAATATCTATATAATGTTTCGAATGATATATATTAATAAGTATGAATGTGTCATGTTTATATTCATATTTATCTTTATATTCATATCTACATCTATTATGTATATTTATACACTCTGCAAAAAAAAGTAAACACTTTTTCGAGTTCATAGTTTTCATTAAAAATTTTGATGAACATAAATGTGTTATATACCATATTAAAGGTAATTTAATTGGCTATCAAGCTGGTAGATTAATACAAAAGGAAACTTTACGCATGAATGAACATATTCGTTTTTGTCCTCCAAAGCACAAAAGTTAAAATGGCAAAAATTGACATGTCTTTTATTTGGAAATGTCCTTCACGATAACAATTACAACAAAAAAAGTTTAACACAATGAGAGACATGAATGAAATAGCAAAGATAAGTTATCGTTCTTTCTTTCCTTTATAACCTCAAACAAAAGCAAAGTGGGAAACTAAAAGGGGAAAATAAGAATTTTCTGTCAACTCAAACTTAAAATGACATACGGTGTAATATGCATAAACATGATTAAATGAACATAATTTCTTTATTTCATTCTTTTAATTTAGTAATTTCAGAATTCATAATATAAATTCATGAACTCAACATCATTTACAATAACCTACGTATAATTTGGAAAAAAAACACTAAAATTTCTACCATTTTTGGTTAATTATTGCTTCTTCTCTTATTTCACTTGAATTTAGATTTGACAGAAAATATCTTCCTTTTCCTCCATTATTTTTAGCCTTCATTGATCATTTGGGCTTTAAAGACATCATAGAGATCATATGTTTACTCTTGCAACTTAATTCATGTTTCTTTTTGTGTGAAATTTGTTGTTTGTTCTTATTGTTATATGGAAGAGCACCTTCACATGAATGACAACTTGCTCAGTTTTTGCAATGTTTACTTTTGTGCCCTGAAAGAGAAAAACAGAGGTGTTCACTAGTATGCGTAAAGTTTTCCTTTTTGTCGACCTACCAGGTTGAGAGTAAATTAAATTATCTTTAATATAGTATATGATACATAAACTTTTAGCCAAATATTATATGGCAAATGTAATTTTGATATAGTATTTTACTTTCTTTATTTACTGAGTGTATTCGTGTAGCTCTGTGTGTGTTTGTGTGTGTGTGTGTGTGTAACATTTTGTCGTCACGCGCATATAATTTATTGAACAACTCAATTGGACGTAACGTCACCTTTTCCTGTCGATTTTTCTTTTATATCGCACCATAGGTAAGCCGAGGTGGTGATTCAGCTTGGGCCAACATGAGGAAGGGTTCGCTCATGACCTTCTTTTACCTGCTGTGTATCTCAGCACTAATCCTATGTGTACGGATCGTGAGGTGGCAGGTAACAACGTATGGACCTAAAACACATGGAGAAACGCCACCCCGTGTCAAACTTGAGCCACGCATTCGTTGGTCCATACCAGACGACATCGATAACTATGAAGTCATTCCTGCAATGAATAATCTCACCTTAAAGCGTGGTCTTCTAGATACCGAGCAACGGAACATCGACATTGAGAGAAATATGCGGGGAAGTGATTTAGCAGACAAAACACTAAATGAACTATTGTCTGAAGTCTCTTATTATACACCGTACACTGACAACCGACTGCTCAACAAGCTCGTGATTCAGGCGAAGGCACAAGACGATACCGAAGGTAGACAATGCGTCGTTAAGATACTCCAAATGTGCTCAGAAATGTGTAAGAACACTATTGGGAACAGATCAACGGAATGGGTAACATTTCCTTGTCGCTTTTCTGGTTGCCGATTTCAAACCAAGTTTCATTCCAAAGAAGAAGATTTGCTGGAAAGTGACGTGGTTATTTTCTTACCTGAAGGACGCGATTGGCAGCGTTTGATTGTCAGACGACCAGCGGGTCAGCTCTGGGTAGTTCACTCTAAAGAAAGTCCTATTCACTGGCCAGATTTCTCTCCACCTCGTGAGTATGGCAACCCTTTCAACTTATCAATCATGTATCTTTCCGATGCAGACATTGCCCCAGCTTACTTTTATTTAGATTCAAGAATTGGTGAGTCTGAACCGGCTGTCATGCAAAAGAAGAAATTAATGGCATGGATGTCTTCTAACTGCAATAATACGAGTTGGGGGCGTCATGCCCTTGTCAATGCCCTGCAGCAGCATCTTCCTATTGACACCTTTGGGAGATGCGGAACCAAACAGTGTCCGAGATACGAAACCCTGTGCAGGGAACTCACCAAACACTACAAGTTCTATCTTGCTTTTGAGAACAGTTTGTGTCCCGAGTACATCACGGAAAAGTTCTGGTTCAATGCCTTGTCGTTTGGCTCAGTGCCGATCGTTTATGGAGCCCCCAAAGAAGATTACGAGCGATTCGCTCCCCCACATTCCTTTATTCACCTGGACGACTTCCCTTCCCTAAAGGAATTCACCAAGTACATAAACCTCCTGGATAATGACGATCGACTTTATCTTCAATACTTCGCCTGGAGGAGGCTGGGAAGGGTTCAGAAGGCATCACGGATTCTCACCAATAGGGTACAGTCGCCACCGATGTTGTGCTACGTCATTAGAACGCTTGTCAAGAAGAGTTTAAAGTTGGAGGAATGGTCATGGAAAAATCAGCATCCCAACTTTTATGACTGGTGGAATGGTATGTGCAATCGAGAAAAACAGCCCAGAACAGTGATGGACATCGACGTGAGAGTATAGTGTATGGTCACTGTTTTGGACTGCCCTTGCGTGTCTACATTTTGTTCATGGTTTGTGTGTCGTTTTTAAGTAATCTTAATAATTGCAAGGCTATGATTCATTTGGGAGAATTTTCACAAGAGCATTGTCATGACATGATGTCATAATTTGTTTTGTTTGCGCACTTAAACACAGGGTATTTTGTTTTTATAATGAGACGGTACAATATTCATCGGTGCAAGTGTCTCAAGTACGCATTTGAAAGAGTAGAATAGTATCGTTTGTAACTGCTGTTGGAAAGAGATTGTCATGACATGCTGTTGTTGTTGTTGTATTTGTTGTTGTTGTTCTCACTTTATAGACACAGAAAAGGTTACTCCGCTAAAGCGAAGACATGATGTTCTTTAGAATGTCTTAATGCACAGTCCAGTCGAGCATTTGCAACGTGCATGTTAACTATCATGAACATTGTATCTAAAAGTGCTCCAGAGCTCATCTGCCATAATAACCTCGTTTAGAAGGCATTATGCAATATCTAACTTGTACAGACCATTCACGTAAACGTGTCACTTCTACATGTATGTACTACGTTAAACTACGTAATGTAGAATCGACACTGCCTTGTTTTTATTCTCTCTCTCTCTCTTTTCGTGCATTCCTGTAAAACATCACGCTTTTGCGAGTATACCAGACATTAATCTTCTCGCAGTTAAACCTGCATTTTATCTCTAAAAATACATGTGTTGGCTGTTGACTTGGCTGTTGGCTAGTCAACCCTCGGGAAGAATAGCTGCATCTCACTGATATAGCTGATTTAGGGCAATCTCCCATCTTCATTTACTTATGTGTATATGATATTCTTTTTGCGCCCCTCGTTTATTTGATCATGTCATTAATTCGGAAATAAGGAAGAAAAGAAAATGACCTAGGTATGGACAAGAGCCATAAGTTACATTTTAGACCCATTGTTGTCATGCGAATAGTTGCCGAATTTGACAAGATTTTTTGTATGATTATGATCATATTGTATATTCTTATACGTCATGTAGTCCTTCATTTTGTTTTTGATCTATAAGTTGTCGGCACTCAGACGTGATAGCGTGATTTTTTGATGAAACGTTACAAGCCAATCAGACATAATGTTATACATCTCAATATTTACCTATTCTGATGTATCTACAAGGTGGATTTCAACACGGAAGAAACCAGTCTTGTCACGTCTTATGGACGCATATCATTGCATACACGCGATTCTCATCAGTAAACATGAACAAAATAATCACACATTTTCTTGACAATCTCGTCTCGTGCCGTATAGTGAAGTGTCTTTAAAGCTGATTCTTCAATGGTACTCTTTCTGTCTTAGGAGCCCAAATACTGCTTGCTATTCAGTCCTTTGCTGTTGTCATTGATTTGCTCTGACTGTCGAGAAAATCTACATAGGTAGGCCTAGTCGTCCAAGAGATCCCACGCAATGAAATAGACGACAGCTATATACTATGACAGAATTAATATCAGTCTGACAGACATTCCTCTATACTAGTCTCTAGCTCTGTTTTTCTGTTCATCGCCATTTACCTTTTTGAACATGAGTCAGAATGTATATCTGTGTGTTCTCGAGTGTGTTTTGTGTGTGAGTGTATGTGTGTGTGTGATATGTAGGCAATGAAGGCAATGAAGAAGCTTACTTTGATAACAACTAATGTTTATGTATATGTATGTCACCAACAATGTACATATACATGTGTATGTATCTGCATCTTCAATGATAATGCAGGAGTCAATAAATCAAAGCAAATGAAATGACTTGTGGTGTGTGTGTGTGTGTGTGTGTGTGTGTGTAAAAGTACAAAAAAAAAACCAGTTCAGTTTCATTGATGCGAGTAATATTCAGAAACATTTGACAATTGTCATTTACCACACCAGACGGTCATTGTCATGTTGTTTGAATAAAAGTGAACCAACCAGGGCCCAAGGGTGTAATATATATGTTTATATATATATATATATATATATATATATGTATACAGAGAGAGAGAGAGAGAATATACACATTAAAGAGAGAAATATAATACTTCCTAAAGGTATTTTAAGCAGCGAGTCTCTTGCAGATGCATGGTGATAAGAGCGCCAGGTGAACGCCCTCTTTAACCCTTTTTTTAAACATGTTCCGGATCCCTTTTACTAAACATTGAGCTCTAAAGTTTATTGAAGGAAAATGCATTTTGGCCTTAGAGGCCTACAAAGGCTTAACATAAAAATACAACATACAAAATACTTGTATTTGCAGAGGTGGCGGAAAGATGTTAGCCCAAGAGGAGGTGTCCAGAAGGATGTTACCCCGGGAAGTGGCAGAAGGGTGTTACCCCGGGAGCTGTCAGAAGGATGTTACCCCGGGAAGTAGTAGAAGGGTGTTACCCCGGGAGGTTGCTCAATTCGTCAATTACCATGCACACACTTTTCTTTTATGCATTTATTTTTTTCAACAATTTTTTTTTTTTCCAATTCAAAATTTATTCCATTTTTCGATAAAACATATATGTTACACTTCTTTTGACAACAGAGAATAAGGTAAACAGAACATTATGTAATGAAGAGACTGTGCAATAATTGAGGAGCTTATAGTGATTATACATTGTAGTAAAAAACAAACAGAAGTGGTCGAAATGAAGTACATGTACATACCTTGCTTAAAGTGCGAAAAATGGAGAGACCCACTAAAAAGACACATGCAGCTTGTAGAATGTGGGCCCCTCTGGAAAAAAAAAAACATCAATGGGAAGATTAATTGAAGCATCATAAAAACAAAAAGAAAAAAGAGGAGGAAGAAGTCTGGAAGCCCACTGAGAATTAGATTCACAGATAAATACACTTACCTAAGCGAACAAACATAAAAACAAGACTAGACAACAAAGCAACTGCTGAAGAAAAGGCTGTACTTGACAAAACGGAATGGACAACACTAACAAACGCGAACAAACATGAAACAAGACTAGACAACAAAACAACTACTGAAGAAAAGGCTGTACGGGACAAAATGGAATGGACAAGACCAACAAACAGAAGAAAAAATAGCAAACGAAAAACGCACAACAGAGACAGCGATCTTCGGCAGAAGCATGTCAAGAGAAACAGATGATAGTTGTGGAGAAAAAAAAAGTAATATTGTAACGCCGGAAAAGAGAAAAACAAGAAAATAGAGGGACGTATGAACAGGAGTAACTCTTTTGACGCTTTGGGCAATAGCATAGATGACAACAAACATCCAAAAGATTACAATTTATTCTTCAAAGAGGGGAAAAAGTGAGTTAAGTCAGTATGTGAGAGAGAAGGCCAAATGGTTCAGTTCAGTGCTGTAGAATAATACGATTGCAATAGAGAGGACTTGAGTCTCCTCTTGAAAGAATATATGGATGGGGCGTTTTTTATTTCATGATTAAGAGAATTCCAATAATTTGGGCCTATATGAATAAGCGTGTTTTTAGCAAGGATCGTTCGTATAAGGGGTAAATGGAACGCCTAGTGGGATGTGCATGAAATGAATGATTTTCGAGGAACATAGAATCAAAAATAGACGGAAGCAAATTATCGTTACACTGGTACATAAATTGCCCTAAATTATACAAAAACAGATCTTGAATTTTTAAGGGCTTGTTAGAGGCAAACAACGTGTTAGTATGAGAACGTACAGGGGAATGGCAGATAACGCGGAGGGCTTTCTTTTGCAAGAGGGACACTCTTTCAGTAAATTCTGATGCGTGTTGCCCCAAACTAAAACCCCATAATTCAAATGAGGCAATATCAATGACGAATATAACATAAGTAATGTTTTTCTGGAATATGAAATTTCAATCTATTTATAACACCTATATCACGCGATATTATATTACAGACATTATCAACATGTGATTTCCAGGAAAGTTTGTCATCTACAATGACCCCCCAAAATTTGATATTTGATACTCTTTGTACATGAGAATCATCTAATACTATATTTGTGTTTAAACTATCAACAGTATTACTAAAAATCATATATTTCGTTTTTTGAGCATTGAGTGATAACTTATTTGCTCTGACCCAGTTTGTCACTTTATTCAATTCACTATTGATTTTGTGAACAAGAAAATCAATATCATTATGGGCAAAAAAAAAATACATTTGTATCATCTGCAAAATGAATAAAAGAGAGATCATCAGATACGCGACAAAATCATTTACAGTATATAAATAATGAACAATAACGGCCCCAAAAGACTTCCCTTTGGGACGCCACATTTAACTTCTCTGATAACTGAATCATTATTTTCAATTGTAACAAATTGTTTTCTATCAACGAAATAACTCTTGAACCACTCCAAGGCCTTTCCACGTATTCCATAATGCGATAACTTATAAAGTAAAATGTCATGACTGATGGTGTCGAAGGCCTTTGGAGAGGTCCAAGAAAATACTAACTAAATGAGAGTGATGATCAATTGCATGAACTACTCTATCAACGAAATGTAAAAGAGCATGCGAAGTACTATGTTTCTCACGAAATCCAAACTAAGAATTCGTAGAAACTTCATGTACCTTCAAAAAAATTGATCATTCTCTTGTAAATAAGTTTTTCTAAAACCTTAGACAGTGAAGATAATAATGCAATTGGGCGATAATTACTGACTTCATGTTTATCGCCTTTTTTAAATATTGGGATTATTTTAGCCAATTTCATTTTATCGGGAAACACACCGTTAAGGATTGACAAATCAAATATATGAACAAGTGGATCAGCAATCGAGGAAATAACACCCTTAAGTATGAAATTATCTATCTCATCATAACCAGAACTTCGTTTGTTCTTAAAAGAGGAAACTATATCAATAATCTCAAATCTATATTAGTTGGTGTAAAAAATATGGAATCAGAGTTGAGCTGGCCAAAAATTCAGTAAAGTGAGTTTCTGTTGCAGGAATATTTTGAGCATAATTTTCACCTATTTTTGAAAAATAAGAATTAAAGATATTAGCGATATGAAGAGAATCATTAATGAATTCATCATTCATTTTAATTTTGTCAATGTCAGAGTTTTTACTCGGAACATTCATGGCCTGTTTTAAAACTTTCCAAGTGTTTTTCATGTCAAACTTATATCTCGAGAATTGCTTGAAATAATATCTTTTTTTTCAGAGCGTAAAATCATTGTCAAAGTATTTTTGTATGATGTATATCTACTCTTCGATCGCTCAGATTTGTCCAATCTATATTTATGATACAAACGATTTTTCCTATTAATTGAACGAAGGATTGATCTTGAGATCTAAGGTAACCAGGGTGTTTTTGTTTTGTTTTGTTGTAATCCGCCCGTTTTATTTTTTGTTTTGGAATTACATCATCTAAATGATAATTGAAAATCTCCATAAAATTATGAAAAGATATATTGATATCAAGGCAAATAACTTTCAAGCTTGAGCAGTATGTGCCGCGACATTCTATTACAAATATTTATCATTTATTTGCGACATTAAAAAAAGGGCTTGCTCTAAAGTGTAGAATATGAACCTTGTGATAACGTGAAGGCTAATGGTTGCCGATTCTGTTGCTCCACCAAACAGTACATTTTCTTCTTTTGTATAAGATTGTTGTTCTAGCTCGTAATTTAAGATACATATATATATATATATATATATATATATATATATATATTTATATATTTATATATATAACCAGTTCCAATCGTCCCCAATTGATGATAATTGGGGAGATTGAATAGTATACAAAATGACTGCTATGAGGGGCATAGTTAAAATTATGGGCCCATGGTGATGTCAAAACCATAACTATGCCCGAAGCGAAGCTGAGGGCATAGTTATGGTTTTCACATCACCGAGGGGCTACATAATTTTAACTGTGCCCCCGGATATCAAGCTGTCATTAATTGTTTTTTATACCGAAATTATAGGTTCTTCTTATCTGATAAGCACTCGTAATCAACGCTGATCGACAGCGCGGCGGTCGTATCATCGGTGCGTACAGTGTACGGGGTTGCGACCGACTGTCTCCAAAACTATTTACAGGGCACAGTTGATTCTATGCCCCGGGCACTGTAAATCATGACGTCATTTTGATCAAAAATGGGGCACAGCTATTTTCATGACTCCACTTTTAACCAATCAGATGAGAGGAATCTATATATGAGGTATATAACGGATAATAATACATGTTGTCCTGTGTTCCTTTCGAACAATTTCACATACATAAACATACTCTTCCACGTTGCATGCATGCATTTTCATGTCTGCATTGCATTTTTCAAAATGATAACAGTTCAGATGAGAACTTCTATTTTCCGTAGTAGATTATCAACTGCATGCATTTATCTAAAGTTGTTAAATACATAATGTTGACATTAGTATACATGAGTATTAAAATTTATACATAAATTTTAATGAAATAGGATTTAGACTATACAGGATGAAAAGGTTGCACGAAATACTGTTAGGTAGATTAACTGCGGCCAATAACACGTCACACAGAAACTGCATATACATACACACATACACACACACATACACACACACACACGCACAATACATGTGTTCGAGTCCAAACATCATTTAAGGCACATGATAGCATAAGGACACTTAAAACAAGCTATATGGGATACACAGTATATTGTTATTCATCTTTAGTATTTTCTAATCCAATAGGAACATTCGATAGCATCGCATCATGTATAAATTCAGGGGAAATATGAATAATGTCCTTACAGCTGAGTACTAGTACGTGAGAGAGGCCAGCAAACTTTGAGCATTGAAAGAGCAGGAGTTGGATCATGATTAAAATAGTGTTGTTTACATTGCGGTTGGTGAGAACAAAACTCTCGATGTATAGGCGGAAAAGGAAAGACGTCACTTGAATATCACTTGCATGCCCTTCATCTCTGCCCCAAGGAGAGAAGGCTCTTATTCTCTCATTCTACGCACACTGGTATGACACACATTTGAATTACGGAGTATATCAATGCTCCCTAACATGATAAGCATCTAAGAGTATGAACATCACCACACAGCACGCAAGCAAGACTGCCACAAACAAACTAAGAAACATTATCTTGTTGTTTTGTTTTTATTTCCGAAACATTAAAATCACATTCGAGAATAGAAACATAATTGAGACAAGAATCAAAGTTGTTTTATCAAAGCATAATGAAAATAAATTGGCATGCAGTAAGGAATGATATTTGAAACAGTATATAGACCATTTCAGATCTATATAGATCTGTTCTCCTATAGGATCCATAAGTTATAAGCCTAAAACTATAGAAGACATGTTAATTTTTACAATTATGTTCACACAATGAGTATATAGTAAAGGAAGAATATTCTCCTCCTCTTTCTAACTCTGCTTGTGCTCAAACTTCCGAAGAGAATGTTTGCACGTTAACCGCCCATTGCCAAATCTAAACAAGACTTTAAAAAAGTATCATTCCCTATACAAAAAAAAAATATATATCCAATTCATGATGCCTCAAAAAATGCACATCTTCCTGCAACTTCTTGAGAACACTTCATTCACGCACACCATGTAACACGTGCAGTGGCGGATCCAGAGGTGGGCGCAACCGGCGCACGCCCCCCCCCCCTTTATTTTTCGTTAAAAACAAAAGAAATAAAAAGAAAAAAATGAAATGAAACCCGGAAGTGGCACCAGAAATATTAGTCACGCCCCCCCCCCCCCCCCCCTTTACAGAATTCCTGGATCCGCCCCTGACGTGGTTACTATAATAAAGTACTGTGACATTCGGTTTACCCCTCCTCAAAGCACAGTCTTGTTCAGCAACTAGACGAGGCCTGTGTTGAAGAGAACAAGACTCCCGAAAGGACCGGCGTAGCCAAGGGGGAGAAGGGGCGATCGCCCCCCCCCCCCCCCCCCCCCAGATTTGAACCAGGGATATGGAAGGCGGAAAGAAAATTTCAAAAATGCGTATATACTGTATACATGTGAAATAACTACTCCTTTTCATTTTTTTTTCAAGTAAGTTATATACAGTATTGATATTTCACCCAAAGTGTGCATCATATCGTTGAATTTCAATTCTGAAATTGCAAAATATCTCTTGCTTTGGAGGAGAATAACCCCTCCCACACACTCGCCCTCTGCGCCCCTTTCCCTATGGCATTATTACACTTTTTATATCGAAAAAAAAAACCTGAATATTTCTGAGTGCACAAGACTTATCAAGTAAAGAGCTCAAAAGTTCCTTCAGGTGCAAGTAGAATATGCCCTTTTAATCAACCATTTCCTCGTTCACTTTTCCCATATTAGATTTAGTACAATTTTTTACACTTTCTCAAATATTCCATCAAATATGCGTATACGAGACACACTGTATCTCAATTTCAACTTTAAATCAAAGCAAAGCTTCCTCGCTTGGAAAGGGTGCACTATGGGGATGGCACTCTCCCACTCTTATCCCTACTCCCCCCCCCCCCCCCCCCCCCCCGCCCCGTCCATAGTAGACTATGGCTACACTTTGAACATAGACATTTTCCAAATGTTCCACACAATGTATGCACAAGATCGTTTAACTGCATAAAATATAAAAAATCTCCCTTGCGTAGGAGTGGGAAAAGAGCTTATCCCTCTCCCACATCCTCCTGCTTTGTCTCCTTCCACAGACTTGCTACACTTCTCTGATTAAGAAATTTCCAGATATTCCAACAAAAGTGTGCGCCAGATCGTTGAATGTCAGTTCTAAACATGAAAAAGCTCCCTTGAAAATGGGAGGGGTAACATGCCACCCTCCCATTTATTGGTCCCCTCTATAGACTTGGTACACTTGTCTTTATGGAATGACAATTTCCGAATTTTCCACAAAAAGTGCACTAGATCGCATTATTTCAATTCTAAAAAAACAAAAGCTTCGTCCAGCGGGAAGGGCTATCCCTCTTTTTCTCTCTCCCCGTGATTGATGAACAACAGCAACAACAACAGAAACACTCTTAGATTGCCACAAACCATGGACTACGTGATATAGCCACCAATATGCGTCTTTCTATGGCAACGTGCTCATTAGGACGAATAAGAAGAAAAATTAGTGATAGTGAACTCTATAGGGCCAGACTTGGGACGAGAGGGAGTCAATCGAACAAATGAATGCACCTCATGTGGATGGGCAATCCTCGAGTTCCAAACAGAATATAAACAATAAGCATGACACCTTTATGAACTCTCTTCATGTAGGAGCAGGCGACGAAATGTCAGTATACAAGCTATTCTTGGGAATTAATGATTAACTTTGTGAAGTTACGTGGCAGGACATATTGGATTAAATTTAATTCTTTTAAGTCCTACTAACGGTAAATTAAATGAATTAAAATGGTCATCCCATCACGGCAATAGAAATTTAACACTGAAGAAAATAGATAGACATAACGAAAAACAATATCGGGAAGACTTGAGGATTGTTTATGTTTCATTTATTTATTTATTTATTTTTAGTGAACGAGTCCCTTGGCTGAATTACTACTTGAACCAGTAGGCCTATAATTATGATGAATAAATCGTAGCAGTTTCGGATACTAAAAAATGAGACATTTGAATTACTCTATAGCTAATGATTCGATTGTAACCCAGTTTTATCTCTTAGAAGAAATAATAAACAACAATATTGTACACAATACGTTCTAAGTGATATATACACAGTATAGTCAGACTGTCATAGTTTCACACAGAATTCATGAAAACGAACATTCTTATATTGTTATCATTAGTTAAATCTTCGTTAGAGTCGGCAGAGCACTTGTCGGCGGCGCGAATCTTAGAAGAATGTGTCGGGGTATGTCGGGAAGCAAACGTCGGCGGAGCATGTCGTGTCACCGCTCGAGAGTGCATGGATTTCCCAGCATTCGAGACTATTAATCTGGTGTATGATTCCTCAGAACGAGTGTAACACCTGATTTTCATATAAACAGAATTTCTATAGCCCTATAACCCTAACATGATTTCCACAACATTTCTTTTAACTATTAAGATACGTCAAGTGTCATATTGGCAAGTGGGGAACTTTTAATACCCAGCAATAAAACATAAAATATAATGAGATCATAACAAAATAAGTGCATCCCAGTGGTGCTCTTTACAATATGCAATACCATCTCTGTAACATTAGTACCCAAACACCATCGACTGAAACCATGTATGCAAAAATTTGATAGAAGATTTAACATGGATGGAACATTACTGTTATGATTATTACCTGACCCCCATGCGTTGTGCCGATCTGTTTGTTGTGATTGAAATTGTAATTTGATTCGCTCACTCTTCTGTATGTTCCAAGGACCAGGACTAAGTAAAGAAAGCTTAAGTCTCTATGAATAATCACACAATTAAGTTTCAAAATTAGAAAACATCTCTGAAACAATAGAGAGATGGGGGCTTGAGACCCTTTCCTGGCCGCCAGAACCCGATCTGACGGCGAAATTTGGGGGACCGAAATTATGCCGTCACGCAAGGAATGAATCAGCCCAGTGCGTTGATGCGCTATTGCTACGCAGCGCCGTGGTTCAAAGCGTGAATTCAGCATGATCTGAGAATCAGAGGCGAAGTCTCTTCTTCACTGAATCAGGTACAAGTTCCCGATATTTTTACTTATTGAATCCATCGTGCTTAGAATTACTAGTAAGTATACTTATGTTATCTTTTTAATTAGTCTCGCCTCTCAAACGGCTTGTAGGCCTAGGCGCTCTACTTGAACTAGAACTAGAAGCCAACTTTGCAGAACCCTAGCTACTCGTAATCACGTATGCCCACATGATCTAGATCTAACGCCAATGGTTAGACGTGCAAGGTCAATATTTCTTTTATGTTTTACTTTAGGTCTAAATATACGAACTTAGTCTGGTACATTATCACTTATGTATGACCTCTTACATCTACGTGTGTATGCCATTTACGGTAGCTATTTAACTGGAGTGAAATCATTAATTCGGTACAAAATCACCCAAAATGTGTTACTCTTATGTCAAAATCAAAGGCAACAACATGATAAGTTGAAGATTAATATTTTTTCACAAAATTACTAGCGAGGAAGAACCAGACATGATTCCTTTTGGTGCACCATAGCAAAACACATCAACACGGACGCACTACAGACAGACAGTGGACTCCGTCGCCTCACCCTTGCTTCTGCTACCGCCCTGACTTTGCCACTGTCACTATCAGTGTCATTGTCACTGTCATCACTCAATTCACTCTCGATATCGAACTCAAAGTCTTATCGTGCAATATAAGGTAAAAATTGGACGTTTCAATGGCTCAGCCGAGAAAGCCGATGGGAAGAAAGACTGGTCAGATATTGCATCTGCTCGCCCGGGAATACGTGCTTTATGAATGACGGCCTTAAATGTGCCGCAGCACTCGTAAAGGGTTTTGAGCCTTGCGTGACGGAATGATTTAGGGCTCGAAAAAGACAGATGTCCGGGCGAAAATCGGTGAAGTGAATTGATCAGTTTTAACTCGCGATTTCTCAGTAGCACGATTTGGTCACATTAAAAAAATGTTTCTGCAGACATTTCCCTCTGCTTTGACACCTTTATATGATTTTCTTATTTCAAATTAATGAAATACGAATACCAGGGGCCTGTCTTATAAAGACTTGTGCTAGAAATCAATCACAAGTTTCTTGTGAGCTGCAATGCAAGTTGCGATTGATTTGGGGACTTGTGATTGATTTGAAGTCTTTATAAGACGGGGCCCAGAGTCACAAATGCGACAGTATTGAAACCATGACAACTGAATTTTGGCGTGAGTTTTCCGCTGCATATATTGCACGGGTATTGACGACAGATTCAAACTAATTGTCGGGCGTAATCATTTTTCTAATGAAGTCCTTGGACTTCCTGCAACTCAGGTGCCGATTACGTAATGGAATAGGCGCACGTGTAAGTTTTGTTTATGTTCGTCAGCGCCCTCCCCGATGACCGTTTTACATGTCCAATAGAATTTTACGTCAGAAATGCGTATTGGCCACATGACGTGTAAATGGCCAATCAGGATTGGCGTCTTGTAGAGGTAGCGGGCGCTTGCACGGCTTGCACGGCTTGCCATTACGTTATGCACGCAAATTAAATGGGACTGCACTACTAGTATCCTACCGCTGGCCAGCTAACCAGTGTTTGCCAGGCACGCACTAATGTATACACAGCTTACACAGAAGTTAATTTCTGCTCTCCTACCGAGATGCCGAGAAACTTGAAGCAAAGCTGATCAATCACATACTTTATGTCCCCACCGGTGAGTGAAATCAAGCATTTGCCGCATTTGGTATTGTGTGATCTATGGAAAGTCAGAATTGTGCTAACAAAACATAGTAAATGGGACGTCCAGTGCAGTGGTGCGTGCCGTGGTAGTGCATCGAGTCGAGTGTATGTCGTGATGTTAGACGTATTAAACTCGTTAGACCAGTTTTTAAAGCCAAGGTAATTCGGTAACAAGAACAGTGCAGTGATAAAACGGGGAATGTCTGATGTCAGGCAGTGCAGCTGTGTCAACGCAATCAATGCCAATAATGAATAAATGGATGGCACAACAACTGGCTTTACTGGGTGTACCACTATTTGCACTAGAGCTAGATCATCTAGAATCTAGACTATCTATAAACTTTATTTTACATCTACATGACCTAGTCTACATGCACTACAGATCTTTGTAATCACAGTAGATAGTGGAATGGTAATTGGTATGGTAAACTGGATCTTGACCTTGTTTGAACCTTAGCTTATTTAGTTGCAATACGGTAAGGTAATATCAGTTCGGGAAACCCACTCACAAGGGGGGCCCCTCCTTATAAGTAACCCGTCCCCCTTATAAGTAACCCCGTCCCCCTTATAAGTAACCCCCGGGGCACCCCTTATAAGGAGTCTCCACGCTTTTTTGCAATGCAACGCGAAAATGCAAGGACTGCGGCAATTCGCTTGATTATGTCCATAAAGCTTCACAAGTTTCCTAGTTACTCACGAAATTTGAGCAAAATCGGTTTGAGGCATCATATCTAAAATCATGGATTTAAATGCGATGTCAAACGACCCATGCGAATGCTGAAATGCGAGCGATTACTGGCGTGAGTGTCGCCAGGCGCGGCGGCGCGGCAATGCTTGAGTGCAGACGTGGCGACTGAGTCTGCCACTCAGTCGCCACGTCTGCACTCAAGCATTGCCGCGCCGCCGCGCCTGGCGACACTCACGCCAGTAATCGCTCGCATTTCAGCATTCGCATGGGTCGTTTGACATCGCATTTAAATCCATGATTTTAGATATGATGCCTCAAACCGATTTTGCTCAAATTTCGTGAGTAACTAGGAAACTTGTGAAGCTTTATGGACATAATCAAGCGAATTGCCGCAGTCCTTTCATTTTCGCGTTGCATTGCAAAAAAGCGTGGAGACTCGTTATAAGGGGTGCCCCGGGGGTTACTTATAAGGGGGACGGGGTTACTTATAAGGGGGACGGGTTACTTATAAGGAGGGACCCCCCTTGTGAGTGGGTTTCCCGAACTGATATACACAGCCCAGTCGCTATCTGGTCAGGCTATAGTATTAACAACTGGTAAGGCACCAACCATGCACCAGGTCAGCAGGGTACCTTAAAGCCAAAACATAGACATCTAGTTCTGGTAGTAAAGTTAGTGGTACGCCTGCAAAAATTGTCAAATTTCACTCCCAACTGTAGTGTGGAATCACGGTTACGCTGTAATAAAAAGATATTCGTTGGGTAACGACGAAAATGCGAAATATTATTAGCCAAAAAGGTTAGCCGGAGTCGCAATCTCAGAACTTAATTTACCCGATGGGGGTCAGGCTCACTCGGATTCGGGGACGACTCTGCCTCGCTTTGACGGCAGGGCCGAGTTGTCCCTCTGGATTATACGGTGTAGCCTGTAGGGCCTACTATGGGAGCACTTCGCGTTCTGGCTGGTCGCAGTTATGTGCCGAGTTGTTACAACGCGTGCATCAAAGAACCTCTTTGGTGCACATGCAAAATTAATGTGCGCCTATCGAGCACCTATGATGTATAGTCACAAACTGCGTGTAAATTGTCTGAAATAGAGGCATTTAGCTAGGCTGAGTTTTCTCTGAGACCGAGTACACTGTAAGTCTGGATCGTTCTGGAATTGAGAGTCGGTATATCGACCACACTTTTGATCTCAAAATACTCCAAAACAACTCATTATCCCACCAAATCATGTCAGCCAGGCAAGTTTCTTGGTAGACTCTTTTGATATATTGCAAGTATATATATATATATTACACCGATGTGTTGGCTCAGTGAGTAGAGCGGCTGCCCTCACAATCGGGAGGTCGTGGGTTCAAACCCCGGCCGCGTCATACCAAAAGACGTTAAAAGATGGGAGTTGCTGCTACCTTGTTTGCCGTTCAACAGTTGAAAAGGTTAGAGCAACGTCGATCTGGCACTGCTCAGTGGCTGCCGGGCCCACGATCAAATGGGCAAAAAGAATTTCCATTCTTGGACAATAAATTTGGAGTTTATATCCAAAACAATTATTATTAAGTAAATATGAAATTAAATGGTGCCAGACAGGTTCTCAGACCCTTACCAGAACTATGTTTTCACTTTAACATCAGCACCATGCGTATCACTGTTAGTGTATAGAATGATAAAGTACACGTGGGATGAAGGACCATAAGCAATGAAAATGATAATAACGAAGACATGAAAAACAAACTCATAAACAGACTAACAAACTAAACTGAACACACTTCACTTACAGATCCGCTTAGTAAATTGTGAACATGACTGTGCTGTATCTGAAATTCATTTGTATTATAATCACACCAGCGACCCCTTACCCAAGACATACCTACAGCGCACGCACTAAAATGATGTTATTTCACTACGGAGATTCAGGATCAACAGGACGATCACGATATTCAAAATTGCAGTATTTAGGGCATATTTGAGGCAAAACTTAGGAGAATTTGTTTTATACTTTTGGAATAAATAAGCTGCAGATCCTTAGGGTGACGATAGGTGGTACCCTCAATCATATAAGTTGTATTGACAAGCTGAACTTTGATGGGATGTGCTGTGTTGTGTGACACTGACAGTGAGTTATTTTAGATGATGCCTGATTGATGGTCCAATCAGTTTATATTGAAAGGAAAGCAGCAGAATCTACCTTCTTCAGCTCCAAAATATTTGCAAAACCTTGTTCCAGAATATGTCCCTGGCAGAAATCTCTGCTTTAGATGTAATATAGTAACCTGCTCTCATGAGGGGTGCTCCCGCTCCTTGCCTACAAAAGGATCTCCCTGCCTCGTGAGCACCGCGGCCATGCTCATGAGGCCCCTGGGGCGAGCTGCTCATGAGGCCCTCAGTTCACTCCTCATCCATCTCACATCTGACATTTAAATTGGCACAACTTCACACAGTGATTTTTTTTGTTACATAAACATATCCACTCTCCATGATAAAATAAAAAGAAAAAAAAATTATCTACATACATATATGGCATTTTATCACATGGCTTGTCTGCACTGGATGCAGTGGGACGCTAACAAAGGCGCCCAAAGGCTAGTGGACATGGAAGTGGAATTCACAAAGTAAATGAACCCGTAATACCGACAAAGTGATTAGTTTGCTGACAAATTCGAGTCCCCACCTACTCTGTCAGTGTGGGATAGTAATTTGGAATATATGCACAAGATTAGGGTTAGTTCTGGTTTTGTATTTCTTATTACGAATCTTTGTATTTATGATGTCAGACTTCAGCTTCATGGGGCTGATTCGTGCGTGGAGAGGTAAGAGTCGCAAGAAAAGCACCAAAAATTTTGAGTCGGATCAGGCTGATGTGTGCGGCAGCCCTGCATTGAGCAAACCAGCTGGCGCCCATGATTTGGTGGGTCACAGCACATCGTTTGATTAAAACTTGATTTTGTCAACAAAAAAAAACAGATTGAACTTTAAATTCTTCTTCTCATCATGGTGAGTGGACATGTGTGTTCGACAAAAAAATCGCCTTGTGAAGTTGCACCTATATCGAATGTCAGATGTGAGATGGATGAGAAGTGAACCAGGGGCCTCATGGGCATGGCGGGGGCACTCATGAGGCCAGGGGTATCCTTATGAGCAGGAGCGCCCCTCATGAGTAGGTTTCCCGGACTGATCTCGATTCGTGGCAAAAAAGCTTTTATTTCTGCAGCCACATCCCTTTGGAATGTTCTTCCAGTTCCACTGAGGATCCGATCAGCAGAAACCATTAAAATATTTTAAAAGCATCTGAAGTCATATATGTTTGCATCTTGTTTTGGTTGAATATGTATGTTGAATTGCTTACTGGGTATATCTCTATATCTTCCTTGTTCTTCAAGTTTCATATTACAATGTATAGTAAGTGTACTACTCATCAGACCACCTATTTTTAGATTGACCACCCTCGCGCAATCGCTTTCTCGTGTATTAACTCAAAAGTACACTTGGGACGGGGTGCAAAACGCTGAAACATTCGAACATGAATACAAATTTAGAGTAATTAGGGGGATACAGGTAGATGACCTGAGGAAACAGTCAAAGTAAAAAGAATCGAAGAAAATCCTCATTAGTAATACGTAATTATTGTTAACATGTATTTGCCATTCATTGGATTTACATGCTTTTCAATGGAAGAACGGGCGGTCGATTGAAATGATGAGCTTGCGCCGGTTTACAGTGAAAAATGTCACTTGCGTTTGTCGCTGAGAATTGTGCGTACGGTACGAGTCAACAATCTGAGCCCATGATGTGAATCTGCGGTATTTTCTGCCTTGAGTAAAATGAAATTTTGGTGAAACTAAAGGATATTTTCAAAGATACAAGGTATTCAATCAAAAAGTGGTTGATGAGCAGTAGGTCCAAATATTATACCACAGTGTATTCTCTTTGTATGTCCCTCTGCACCTCAGAATATAGGCCACTAGATCAATGGCGCATTACAAATGCTGTACTTATTATTATCATGGTACTATTATTATTACCTCCGCCAAGGGAAGAGGTTATGTTTTCATCGGCGTTGGTTTGTTTGTTTGTTTGTGTGTGCAAAATAACTCAAAAAGTTGTAAATGGATTTGGATGAAACTTACAGGAAAGGTTGAGAATGACACAAGAAACAGATGATGGTATTGATATAGGAATTTTTATGGATTTTAGAAACGAAGAATTTTTGGGGTATTTTGGGCAGGTAGGGCCAATGAAAATTGGGAGTTCAAGCTGCACATGTTTCTTAGATTTGCATACACACACTCAAGTGCATGCTCTAGTTTCTGCTACGATGAGGTGCGCCACACAGCTGGAAGTTGATGAGGTAACAAAAGGCTTCCAAAATATTTGGAAATCTGGTGATTTTCAGCATACATGCATATGGGTGGAAATGAGCTGCTTGGCGGAGGTCTGCGCTCTCAGAGTGCTTCTGAAGTTATTATTTTGTTGTCATTGTTATTACTTGGCCCTGTTTTATGAAGAGTTAAAATTGATTGATTTCAACTGTAAGTCTATGGCAGCCTGTGTGGTAAGGAAATTTAGAATCAATTTTATCTTTTGATAAAACGGGGCCCTGTGACTAATTTCTTGATCATTGCTTTCTCTCTATTTTTTTTTTCTTTGTCTGGCAGAGAGGCAAGATTTAGCATCATGAACAACATGATAAAGCTGGCTCCCTCTGCTCCAGACCCCAAGACTCTCTTCAAAGACCTGGGCAGACCGACTTTACGTGGTGTCAGAAAATGTCCGCGCTGTGGAGTGTATAATGGAATTCGAGGTCTCAGCTGCAAGAATAAAGACTGTAACATGGTTCTAAGAGGCAAAGGACGAAAGAGTAGCAACAGTGTTGAAGCAATCCGCATCATCACAGGCTCTTCAGCAATGATTTACTCCGTTCCTGTGAGAGATCGTGGCCCTGACTACCGGGGCTTTGTCGAACTTTTGCTGAGCAGTGAGATTACCATAGCAGGGCCAGACCCAGAACCAGTTACACTAACCCAGGCTTCACACTGCTATGTGGAATCCTGTCAGAAAGGGGTGAGTGTGGATGGGAGCAACATCTGCCAACACATCCAGCTTGCACATAAATGCACCGCTGAAGCCCAGCCCCTCACCCTCAAGAACTCAGTGTTAAACAGTCTACCAGTGTCCAATGAGATGAAGCAAGCTATCTGGCTCCTTGCTACAGAAACCACAGGTCCACTGGTGCAGCGCGTCTCAAAGAATATCATGGTGGTTAAATGCAAGGCCCAGGCCAAGCATCAGCTGGGTTTCCTCCATTTCTCCTTCTCAGAAACTTCAAAGAAGAAAGGCACTGTGGAACGAAAGTTTCATTGCACCTGCAGACAGTTCAGAAATTTCAAGCATCTGGCAGAGGAAAACAAGAAGAGATGTGTTCACTTCTATGCCTGCATTTGTGCATTTGCAAGTGATGAGAGTTTGGCCAAAGAATTTGCATATTTTATCAACTTGGACAATGCAGGGCAAGGTAAGACTCTTTTCGTCGTGCGCATAGCAGATTGTCGTTACAGTGTGGGAGTGCGCATGGCAGATTGTCGTTACAGTGTGGGAGTGCGCATAGGGTTAACAACATTCTGCCATGCGCACGGAAGTGCGCTAACAACAATATGCCATGCGCACGGAAGTGCGCTAACGACAATCTGCCATGCGCATGACGTTTTCCTCTGTCTTTCTATTGCGATCGCTCTTTGTCTGGCGTCCGGTGTGCGTTGTCCGCCGTCCGTCGTGCGTCGTCCATCGTGCGTAAACTTTATACATTTTTATCTTCTTCTTGAGAACCCCATGACCAATTTTCACCATACTTGACAGGTAGCATCCCTAGGGGATAAGATCTCGATTTGTTCAAATGGGCACCATGCCCCACCTGGAGGCCCCCAGGGGGCCCCAACCCCCCCCCCCCCCCTAAAAAATAAAAAATAAGGAATCTTACAAAATCTCCTTCTCTAGAACCAAAAGTGATAGAGTTCAGTTAATCCTATGAGTTAAGTAGTACATTGATGACTGTAGTTTCAAGTTTGTTCATGGTGGAATCAGGGGTGCCCCCCCCCCCCCCCCCCCCATGGACCCAGGGGAGGGGGGTGGGGAGGCCGGGTCCAAATAGGGCCTAAATTGTACATGTTTATCTTGAAAACCCCATGACCGATATTCACCAAATTTAGCAGATAGCATCCCTAGGGGGATAGGATCTTAGTATGTTCTAATGGGTACCATGCCCCACCTGGGGGCCCCCATGGGGCCCCAACCCACCCCAGTAAGGGATCTTTAAAGATTTTCTCTAGAACCAGACGTGATTGAGCTCAGTTAATACCATGAGTCAGTATATTGATGTCTATTGTTTCAAGTTTGTTTATGGCAGATGCAGGGGTGACCCCCTCCCCCCTTGGGACCAAGGGGATTGTTAGGGTGGGATGGGTCCAAATGGGGACTTAAATTGTCCATGTTCATATTCTTCTTTGAAACCCCTTGATGAATGTTCACCAAACTTGACAGGTAGCATGCCAGGGGGTGAACATCTCAAATTGTTCAACTGGGCACCATGCTCCCCCTCTGGGCCCCCAAGGGGCCCAATTTCCCCCCCCCCCCCCCACCCTACAAATATTTACAAATCTTCTCTAGAACCAGAAGTGATAAAGCAAAGTTAATACCATGAGTTTGTGCATGTACATTGATGACTTTAGTTCCAAGTTTTTCATTGCACATCCAGGGCTACCCCCCCCCCCCCCGGGGGGGATCTGTATGCAGACTTAAATTGTCCTTAGAGCTTTAAGTCTTTCTTTTTCTTCCAAACTCAGTAGTACAACCTTCTAGTTGAAGTACAATGTACTTGGCAGGTATTTTTACCAGTGTGATGGAATATGCAAATGGACATCATGCCCCCAGCTTTCAAAACTGCCCCCGCTCCAAGTTTCCAATGTAATGTGCCTACTTTTAAAACCAGTTTGACAAAGTGACTATACTTGCCCCCTTGATGGGATTGACAAGGTTTCATGGCAACACCAACAGGGATGTGAA